>NW_024868097.1:51685-157734 GCF_013358625.1 Macadamia integrifolia
GATTCTCAAAAATTTTGTCACTCCATCCCTGCAGGGGCAAAGAACTCATCATTGTCTTTGTTGTGCTATCGGAGGCTCTGAGGGAGTCAAAATAGGAGATCACTCATCTTGGGGTTAGATTAATACTTAGATACTTTCAGCAGAGGAGAGGAAGGGTTGCTACTATTGAGGATTCTTATCCAAATTAATAATAAAAAAAGAATGGAAGTTTCCCAAAGTGGGAGAAACCAAATTAGGAAACCCATATGTTGAGGGATTTAATTTTAAAAAATTAGGGGGTTGCTCGTTGACCAACACTCCAAAGCCCTCTCCCTACTACTCTCCATGTTATCTTTTCCTCTAGCTCTACATTATTATTCATTCATTAGTGATTAAGGTTGTATGAATATTTTAAGGTTGTGAAACCCAAGAGTGCTAAAGGAGATGGTCTTTTTGACAATCGTGTAAGGGTTTTGACGAGTTTGCTAGAAGGATCCTTCTCAATGGGTAGAGAAGGGGCTAAGTTCACTAAGAGGCATTGCATTATGGTGCTCCTGATATCTCTTTTTCCATTCCATAAGATGGACTTTTTCAATACCGTATATGTACATAAGGATCGATTCTAGGTTTAGTGAGATTAGAAAGCAAAAATAATTTTTTTTGGCTTTCCTATCCCTAATGTAAGATAGGATATCAAGGTTGAATCGGGAATTTCTTACCAAATCAACATTTTAAGCATTTAAATTTTAAAGTAATGTTTGCATATGTTAGAAAATAGTAGTTCCTTATATATATTTCTATAAATTCATTGTTGTGAGATTCAATAATACGGAAAGTACTGGACCCGCCTGGGAGATCGGTGAGATGTCCCCACCAAGAATAAAGTAAGTACTAGGAGGTTTGGGAAATCGGTGAGGGTGTACAAATTTTAATCCTACATCACCTAGGGAGATATTACTGGACTAATTAATAACCTCTAGCCTCCTTAACATGGCATCATGCGTTTTAAAGCTTTGAGGCCCATGGGCCAAAGGTGGCATTAAACGTAGGGGATTTTGTTGAGCGACCAATGAAGACGACAATCGCAATGGAGACAACACTGTTTAAAGGATCATATAATGTATGCGATACATAGTAGTACATCATTTGATTGATTGATTAATTAATTAAAATTTCTTATTGCGTATGAGTAATTTTTTAGGCTAGAATACTCCAACTGTGAATCAAAGTGATATCTACTAGACAAAATATTTATCACACCCTAAGGTTCCCCACCTTTTAACCTTCCTCTCCGTCTGTACTTTCTTGACATTAACTTCGCACACAAAACATTGTCTTTCTTTTCGTATAAAAAGAAAGCTTATGTTCTATCTTGGAATATGATTTTGTAGAAAATGAAAGAGCTTATGTTCTATCTTGGAAGATGATATTGTAGAAAATGAAAGACATTCAATAAGCACGCTTTGTCGCATCGCTTGAGAGGAATTTTCATTTTGTGCATGAAGGTGGTTAATCCGACTAGTCAATTCTCAATGCGATACTTCTATCCGTTTTTACTTTGACTTCATACAACAAGGTTCGATCCCACAACTTCTTCCTTGGGCGCCAACTCTTCAAGCTAAAGCTACTACCACTAGACTAAGCTAGTGTTCATAATATACATAGCTCATAATGAGAGAGAAGAGAGGCTGCTACTATTAAGGATTTCATCCAAATCAAGAAGAGAAAAAGAAGGAAAGTTTTCCGTAGTTGGAGGAATCAATTGAGGAAACCGTATATTGAAGGATTTCTATTCGAGAGGATTAGGGGCGAAGCAATATCAATTTAGGTTCATATTTAAGCCCCTCTCCCTACGTTCTCTAGCTCTCCTTTCTTTTTTCTACATTGAATTGTTTCTTGCAAGGATCCTTTGTTGCTGGGTAGAGGAAGGGCTAAGCCCTAGGAGGCACTGCATTTTTGGTACTCAAGGTAAATGTTATCTCCTCCCCTGAGGTAAGAGAATACCCTATACCCACATGAGTGATTCTAGGTTTAATGAGATTAGAGAACTAAATTAATTTTTTCTGCTGTGTATATCAATGAATCCTTCACTGTCAAGTATGTTGAGAAACACGTCAGCCCTGACCATTCCATTTTTATAAGAGTTTTGACTGATCAAAACTGGGTTGATTCCTTTCAATCTAGAACCAAGAACCTTGACTAAGTGGTCTGCAGTGCGATTTCAAAAGTAATAGGAAATGAATATTTTCTTAAAATTGTAAAGCAGATGACTAAATTCCTAGGAAATCCATTGCCAACCAATCTGACTAAACCCTTGAAAGGGAAAAAGGAAACCTCTTCATTGTATCGATTTCATCCTCTCCTACCATATACCACAAGTCATAGCAAATGAATCATTTATATTAAACAATGGCTGACAGGTGAGTTATAGTGTTAGCACTGTCTATAAATGATGTTGGAGCACAAGTTCAAACAAATCTATTTTGTTTTGTTTTTCCCAAGACCCTTCCTGAGTAGATAGGTTCATGATTAACAGTCAGGGACCATGTTTCAACCCAAAGAATCCAGACCCTTTTGAGCATGTAATCCTCAATTAAATATGGGGGCACTATAACAATAGGTCAAAAACTTGACTCCTCGGTAGTTGGCCGTCTCAAGTAGTATCGCAAGCTATTAGAAAGAACCTGTACGTCGAATGCATCAATGTCAATTTCTTTTGAGAAAAGGACACTCAAAAAGTGTTTTAACAAATTTCAAAAATCTACCTGTTGCAAGGACTTGATGAGTGCTTTACCACGGTAGTTGACATGGAACTTTGCTTTGGCCAAAAGCCCCTAGAGGAATATTCAAAAGATATTGTAAGATCCTTATACAAATATAAAACTCTGAAAATGGCAAAAGGCAGATAGGGAAGCATGATTTTATTTTCTTTTACAACACTTTTTAAAATTACCTCAGTGTCAAACTCTCCTGATTCAACTGCAACGTTTATGTCAGTTATGATCTTGACAAGATCTACCAGTAATCCAGGGCGATCAGCAGTCTCCACAGAGAGCAAGCTACAATGGAGAATATCAGCACAATTTTCCATCAAAACTGTATTCTATTTTACTTTTCTTGGTGTTTGTAGCCCCCTTTTTAGTGAATAAGTCAATGAATGACAAGAATGAGAAAAAGGTCTTGTTTCAATAACTGCAAGGCTCAAGGGAAAACCTAACCTTGAGCAACAAGCCCAAGATAAAACACATACTATACAATTAATGAGTGAATAACGGGTATCAATCAAATTTATTGAGGTAATTCTAGGATTGGGATTCTAATTCACTATATTAGGCAGATCGTATGCTTACCCAGCCAATTGATAGAAAAAACATGACATGCATACCTTCGATCAGGACCATCATCATAGATGTTTATGTGGGTTGCAATGTCCACATCAACCTGAATGTAAAAAAAAAATATATATAATAATAATAAACAAAACAAAAAAAGGGAAAATGGTTAATGTTCTATTATGGAAAAAAAAAGTGAAGAGAAGAATGAAAAGCCATATGATGAAGAATGAGAAGACAAGTAACCTTCCTGTGATTTCTGTCCACATTTCACATGGTTTAAGCTCTGTGCAAGACTTCTCGTAAGTCTATCTAGTACCTAGATATGTTTTGGTGACCCATGATGCTAAACTCATAAGAATCGAGGGAATCCATTTTTAGTACGAGTTGAATTATTTACAGGTTTTAAGCTCAATAACATACTCTGGTGAAACCAAGAAACTAAAAAAGCCAGTTTTCTGAAAACCAAACTAGTCATTGAACGGGTCATGGACTGAATAGTTACAAACAGTTAAGGAATTGTCCCATATGCGTGGGCAATGGAATATTTGAGAGAGGACAAGCTAGTGAGTTCAGGTCAGCCCACATTTTTAGGGACCAGTGACAAGTCAAACAGTTTGTCAAGCCAGGCCATGCCAAAAGATTGGTACCAGCAAACTGGCTTTGTCACATATTCTGTTTGTTGATGCACAATGCTGGATAGACCTGAACGAGATTCTACCAGACACACGTGTCATTTAATACTAAGTATGATTCATCTTTCCTTACATGAAAAATAGAAACATATTCATCCAAAGGAGGAAGTACACAATCATAATATCCCACTCTGGAAAGATAAATTTCCTTTTCTGAGTTTCAAAATTTAAAAACTACCTTCTGCACTGGTGGTACAACTCCAAAGGCTGCTCCCATTGCTAATTGAGCACTGGATTCCTAGTTAATACCAAAGGCACACATCTGAGAATATGAATCGGTACAACATCATGGAGAAATACTTTTGACAGGTAAGTCAACCAAATTGCAAAAAAGATGTGATGGAGAGCTTCAATAAGAATTACTGGGTGATATTGGAGCATATTGTTGATAATTGTCAAGCGTATGGCCTCTAGCAACTCAGGGTCCTCAATTTTCCTGCCTGTATCACTGTAAAGAAGCCCCACTACTGAATACATAAAAATCACCATAAATGACGAAGAGTCAAAAGTTCAACTCCTTAGGGTAACCATAAAGTCAAAATTTACCAGACAATTTGTTCTCAAGAAATTCACGCACAAACAAAGAACCCTGAGCAACAGATTTAGCCTTTTGCTTATCATGTTTATTCATCTCAAGAATCTCAATAGACATCTTGGCATCAAGAAACTTTAAAGCCAATAATCTCTGTTATGGTAAAGCCCAGAGACATTTAGATTTTCCTTTAATCAGCTGTTCATCACAAGATATTCATGGTACTTTAGGCATGAAGAAACTTTTAAGCCAAGCACTTGTATGGGAGATGCAACCGAGTTCGTAGTCTTTCTACTCCTATTGGACACCTACATTAGATATGTTGCAGAGGATTTTTTATGTAGACCAATGGAGCTTGAGGAGAATTCAGAAAAGATTCTGTCCAGGTTCTTTTCCCCCATCAAACCTGTATACTAGGGATATTTGTCCATAGTCTGACTGTACTTAGGCCCATCTGTCTAGCCATCAACCAGCAGTTCTTTAAGGGATATTTGGTCAGGTTTGCCGGGCCTATTAGTTAGTTGCGTGGAGATATTTTCTGGAATGGATGATGACGTGTGTGGGGAGGACTCCTTAAAGGAGATCTTGCTTAATCTTAGTTTCTATTTAGATATTTAATTAGTTTCATTTGCTTTTTAGTTTTTATTTTTATAACTTAGTGGTTTTTGGTTTTTGTTTCCATGTAATCAGTCCTTGCTGCCATGTGCAAGCCTTCTTTGGGATTTGTTTCCTTTTGTAACTTGTAGGGCAGCATCTATATTATGTAATGAGTCTTTGGACTCTCCTCATGATTTGATGAATAAACGAAAGTTTGTTTTTAAACATGGCAGTAAGATACAGTGAAAGAGTCCTTGAGGCCTGTGAGAGAAAGACCAAGGCCATAGGTTAGTGGCCTTGGTCATATCCCACCACCCCCCACCCTTCCATCTTATTCCTCTTCTCTCGATCAATCCCCAAGTTTCTATTTTATTGTTCTGTGGTTTAACAATCATAAGAGATGCATTCGAAGCTCTTTGCATACTGCTGGAATTACTGTTCACTACTGAGAAGACTGTCCTGCTGTTGCATTCATCGATTCCTAGTTGGAGATTAAAGATCAGACCCTGCGGCTACATTGTACTGGTGACTGCTTGCAAAGAACTTCACGACCAAGGAACTGCTGATCCAACTGCCATACTCAGCCCAACTTTTAACAGAGTGTTATCCACCATATGACCTTCCTCCGATGGTGATCTAGGTCTGATCTGGTTTGGTTATAACAACTAGTTGCGATTTTTAACCACTATTTCTATTTTTGAGTCACCTTCATAACTTAGAATTCTGACAGCAGATCAGGCTGAGATTATTAAGAGTTGTTCCTATCAACAGGAACTACCCTCGACAGGGAGATCTGGTCCATCCCAGGTTCTGACTTTCTATTTCTGTTACTCGTTATTTTCTTGGTCATTAACTAATATTCTGTCCAGCCAATAGACCAGTACTGGCTTTGTTTTGCTTCGCTGTGGTTAGATAACAATCCAGGGTACTGTTAGACTTCGTTGGGGGTTTAAAGGGTTATATACTATGATATTCACCTACTGTTCAGGTGGTCAGTTTATTTCCTGTTGCTGGAAACTGGTGTATAAGATGCCGATGTCCAAGTGAGAAGATCCTACAGTGAGTTGGGTTGATAGTTACCTACTTGAGATCTAGCCTTGCATTAGTTTCTTGAAAAGGACAAGCAATAAACAAGCTTCTTATGAAGACAGAAAATCAAAATTTCATAGATTTTTTCTTTAGGAAAAGATAAATCAAAATCACAAAAGGCCCAATCATGTCTGGTACAATATAGAGGGGACTTCATGCAAAGGCAGAACAAGAAAGACAACTTCCCATAAGAAAATTAAAACTACATCAACTTATGAAATTATTTTGAGATATCATGCAATTGAAAATATTAGAGATGTTTTTTAAAGCTTCCAAAATTTTAAATAAAAACAATGTGAGCACAAATTGAGCTGACCTAATATAAGAATAAAAGAATAAAAAAGGAATAAAAATCCAATAAAGTGGTAAGGAATCAACATACGTTCTAGTGATACAAAACTTATTATGCTTCCCAGAAGAATCCAAGAAAACATTTGCCTTAACAACATTTAGCCCAAGGTTCTTAAGTGCATTCATCTGCAGCCCACAAAATAAGTCAGCTAACAAAATATATTATGAAACTATTTTTACAAGAACTGGAATTATAATCCATAAAGAATATATATATATATATATATATATCTGCCTATTTGAAACCATTATGCTTCCCAGAAGAATCCAAGAAAACATTTGCCTTAACAACATTTAGCCCAAGGTTCTTAAGTGCATTCATATGCAGCCCACAAAATAAGTCAGCTAACAAAATATATTATGAAACTATTTTTACAAGAACTGGAATTATAATCCATAAAGAATATATATATATATATATATATATCTGCCTATTTGAAACCATTATGCTTCCCAGAAGAATCCAAGAAAACATTTGCCTTAACAACATTTAGCCCAAGGTTCTTAAGTGCATTCATATGCAGCCCACAAAATAAGTCAGCTAACAAAATATATTATGAAACTATTTTTACAAGAACTGGAATTATAATCCATAAAGAATATATATATATATATATATCAGCCTATTTGAAACCATTTGGTTTGAATTTTACATGTGAGCAGGAGACCTTTGGGTCTAACTGTACAAAATTCCAGCCTCTTCCAATGTGCCATGTGGCATAAATTTGGGACTGGTGTCGCTCTACACCTGGTGGTGTTAAAAACCCAACCCCATCTAAAACCTTTCTGTCAACAAGTGCACAAAGTTAGTCTTTGGTGCACATCATCTCCTAGATTGACATCACACATGGTGAAGGCTGTCATTGACAAAGAGGAAGGCAAAAAAAGATGCAGGTTGAGGTAACCAAGTGGATCCAACCTCCCTTAGGATCTCGAAGCCCTGCTTCCTTTTTCCTACCTCATGCTCAGCAGCCATGGTTGGAAACTCCTGATTCGTCTCTCTAAACTCAAGTCTAAGAATTTAAGGTTTGGATTAGCATTTCAACCCTTTCAATAAACAGGGTGTTTTAGGGTTGGGTCCTTAAACATCCCTGTATTTTACAAGAAAACCTGCCAGCCTTAATTCAACCTTGGGATAGGGTTGACATTTAAACCTAATTATTAAATAGGTTAGGCACTTAGCCACTGCTTTCTTTGACCGATTCAAGCCTGACCCCACACCTTGCCACTTCCACAGGTAACATGACAAAAGAAACGATAAATATAACAATCCAACCAGGAATCATACAGCATTTACCGTGTCAAGAAGAGCTCCAAGGCGATCACCAAAAGTTATCTCTACAACAGTTGCATTTGGATCTGAATCCTGGTCTATTATAACTTTGGGAGTAGGCATGTTATCAGTCTCAGTAGTACTTCCATCCTGTTAATCCACAAAATCAAACTAGTGGGTATGCAAAAAGAACCAACAAGATGGGACTAATGATTGTTCAATACCTCCAAAGCAGTTGCGGAAGAATGTGGAACGGTTGCAGATACAGATGGCGACATCCTGACGAAACAATAAACCAAATCAGCCATTAGTCACCACAAGACAATGCCTGCACTCATACATAGGATCCACAATAAAAGTAAGAGATAATGATCTGGGTCATCCAGAGGATGGACCCAATCTAAGCTGTCTTGTTGACTGATAAATAACCAGATCAAAATATTCTGACATTCTGATGAGTTGCCAGTTGCAACCATCAAGCCTCTTCAAACCTGATAATGTCAATGATCTTAGCCACATAATTTACAAGGGATAGTTAGAAATTGGAATTATATAAGCACATTTACTTTGCTGATATCTAGACTCAGGAATGAACCATGATCAGGTTGCATGATAGAATCCTATTACTTTATTCCATTAAATCCCTAGGTACGGTTCCATCATTCTGTCTATAAAAGATGCTAAATGCATAATACATTTTATCATAAAATTGTCCAGTAGGAAGAACAATAAAAAAAAAAAAAAAAAAAAAAAAAATATATATATATATATATATATATAGAAAACTATAGAAAAAAATTAAGGAAAAAAAACAAAAAAAAGTTCAGTTTCAGACTCGTGGGGAGAGGCTAATAGCAGTAGTCATAAGAAAGAACCAGTCATCTGATAAGTACAGTCAAGAAATTTAAATTAAGCAAAAGATTTTATCCATACACCTTCACTCCATATTAGAAGTGCTGAGATGGGCAGTACTTTGACAGTCAACAGGATAAGGAATCCTCACCCCAATTTTAATTTTAATATTTTGTGAAGGACTATTACTGGAAAACAACATGAGAACTATAAGTTTCTCTTTCGGTTGAAACATTCACCACCGATTCTTCCACAAATACATCAAGGTATTTGGTTGAAGATTGAGAAGTAATTCAGTAACACTGATATAGAAAGTTAGAAACAAGAGAATTTAAGGAAATCATGAAACTACATGAAAGAATTGCATAAAAAATGAAACAGATGGATCTAGCATACCTGTAACATTTTACTGAAGAATATTAAAAGGTCTGGAAAAAAGGGGAAAATAGATTACACTGATGAACATTTAAATCCAGAATACACCCAATGAATTCCAAGTAATATCAGTATAATTGAAATAGGAATCAAGTTACTGGACTCTAAAACTAACCAAGAAATCATAGAATTCAATCACCGATCCAAATTATCACACAAAACGCAATTGAAACTCGAAATAGAGAATAACACTCGATCAGCATACCTTCCCTTCTGAAGAAACCGACATCTTCCAGCATTCAATTGAAAGAAGCACCTTGGAAAACCCACAAAAAACAGACGGTTTTCAACAATTCTCAGACCAGAAAGAACACCAAAATTGGCAGCAGCCATAGGTAAAGCCATTGCCCCTTCAAAATCTGGAAAACCCAAAAAGCCCAAAAAAAACGGAGGGGGGATATAAAGAAGAAGAAAAAAAATCTAGAGATGTGAAGCTTCTGCGTCTTCTTCTTTACGGATCACTGAACTTTCTCCAGAAACCCCTGAAACCCAATAGGAAGAGAAGTTGACAAAGTCCATAAATCCTCCTTGGGGATGGTTCAACCACTTGACTTGAAAAATGAAGGTATCAGGATTATCCGCCATGAAAGCTCTCTATATCTTTGTCTTTTAAAGCGAACCGTAAAAATACTGCAATTATCTGCACAGCCCATCATCTGCATTATCTCTGGTTAACAACGACGCGTTTGGTTAATATGTAGGGGCGTCCCGCGTGTTTTATCGTATTTGTCCAACATATCGTATACGATGGTTTCTACTATCTACAAGGACAAGCCCAGCTGGGCAGGATTCGTTTCGCGGTTCACGGTCAGCGTTTTAAAAACGTGTAATCTGTGACACAAGCAGTCACAGAATCGGATCGGAATCTACTTGAATCGGTCTGAAAAAGCCCTAAAATCAACATATTTGAGGAATATTCCAACGATTCTGATTTTTGTATTCAGGTATCGGTTGTATCGACTCATCGAAAATTGGGATCAATCACGGGGCAATTCAGATCTGAATATGGAGATTCCTGATCGGATTAGATGATTCTTGAAACACTGGTTAAGCTGGATTCGACTCCTCTCCAATGTGAGCATCGCCCCACTCAGACTATGGGTGCAACACATGGATTGTAAGAATTCAATGGTTGCAAGGAGATCATAGTTACTAAGGTGTCCAGGCCGTTTGCATGAGGCCTGGGCGACAGTTGCCTTATTACGTTGCATGTCACCTTGTCTTTTGGCACTTATTTATGCCAAATACCATTTCATTTTAGTTGTAAATATATTCCCTATTTGAATCCAATAAAAATAGGTTCAAAATAAAATTCCAAAAAAATAAAAAGTCAACTCCTCAATCCAAGAACAAAAATTGGATTTTAGTTATAGGGGTAATTTTCAACTTTTAAATGCTAGGTTTTTCTTAATTATGAAAATTTTATAAATTTTATCATGTTAAAACATTGCTAAAAACCAAAAGTCTAGTAAAATAATCTTTTGTTTTGATATTCATAAAATTATTTTCATTTAGAAGATTTTATCAGCATTTGCGCACTTTAAAATAAGTTTGACCGGAACATAATTTTGTCATTACAACTCAGATTTAAGTAATCTTAGACTTGCTAGAAAGCTTATTTTATGTTACCAAATATAAAAAGTCTTATTTTAAAATAAAATCATTTGACTAGTCAAATTTATTATAGAACAATAACATTAATTTAAATGTTGATTTTTTTTTCTTAATATGACTTGATGTTGATTTTCTATGATTTGATGTGGCTTATTGTTGATTTTTAATGACTTGGTGTGGCTTAATGTTATTTTTCTTATGATATAAGGAATATGTAGCTTATTAAATAATATTAAAAAAGAGGAAAAATAAAAAATAACACTTGGTCTCCTTGTTCGCCTTCTCACCTAAATGCTTAAATGGCCTCCAGCCTTGACGCCGTGACAACTATAGAGGAAAATAGACCCATTTTCGCCCCCTTGGATAAACCCACTATACCCTTCCTGACTTACTCAAACTCAACTCTCCCTTGTTCATTCGCTCATCTTCCTCAAACACATTTCTCTCCCATTTTGTGGAAACCCTAAGGCCCCTTTTGTTTAGAAGGTTTTGATGGGGTGGGACTGTTGGGGTTGAAAAGTTATCAACTTTTCCTAAAATCATGGTATTTTGAGTTGTTTGGTGGTTGTTAGAAGTAGGAGAATGAGTAGACAACTATAACTTTACTGTCAGCCCATGTGTTATAGCGTTTCTCCCACCCCAAGCTCTCATAAAGTTCCACCGATTTCGTTGGACTTTGCGGAATTTGGAGAAGATGCCATGGTAACTCTCTCTCTCTCTCTCTCTCTCTCTGAGAACTTCGTTGTCATTGCCTAAACGAAAGCAAATCTGAAATTTCGCTGTCGTCGCCCTTAGGTTTTTTGTTGAAGCATCAAGAGGTTTCAGAGAGTGAGCAGAAGATCGGTACTTGCGTCTTCCTCATTCAGAGGCGAGATTTTAGTGGATAGAAGCAAGAGAGAAGGAGGATCCATGGAGGCTTGGGATGTTGTCTCTTTTTTTTTTTTTTTATTGAAATATAAACTTAATTAATTAAAACATAAAGAAGAACATACACGGATTGTAATTCGAAGAGAGAAAATGAACAACGTAAGGGGGTTTCCAGATCCCAAACAAAAAAATCGCAAGTTTTGAAAAATCTGTTGAAAAAAAAAAAAAAAAAAAAAAAGTGCGATTACATAGTACCGGTCTGGAATTTCCAAAACTAGAGTTGGTATTTTGATCGCGATCTTCTCCATCCCTTGTCTCTCTATTCCAAACCCTTTCCCTCCTCATCAACATCGTCCAATCCTATTCTTTGGAGAGGAAACTCTCAAAAAAGATGAATCTATCCCCTCCCCCGTCTGCGAAAGCGGTGCCTTCGTTACGACTTCCGGCGATTTGATGGGTTGGGAAAACCCTAGGGGCTCTTCGATGGGTATCATCTTCATTGTTGATTTGTCTGCTTCCATCTCCTCACTCCCCCCCTATCCTCCCACAAAACTATATGATTTGGGGTTGGATGCTACCGTAACCCTCCCTCACTTTTCCACTCCGGTTGCTCACTCCACTAGCACATGGGACCCATGTGTCAGGGAGTGTCACCCCACACTTCCCTCTAAATAATTGGGGCCTAAGAGAAGAGATCAAGAAACAAAACTCTCGTGGAATCAGATGTTCATCCTCCTCAAATAGTTTTCAAAAAAACTCTAAAAGAGGAGGTCGAGAAGCAAAACTCTCCGTCATCAAAAGTTCATCTTCCTCAAACGATCAACTAGAACCCTGAGAGAGGAAACGAGAATCAAAAGTTCATCGTCATTCATTCATGGAATTAGAAGTTCATCAGCATTTTCAGGATCCCATATAGATACTTCCAGGGTACTCAAATGACTGTTACTACTTAAAAAAAAAAAAGAAAAAGAAAAAAAAAGAAAATACAAAAACTAACTTAGAGTCTCTATAACTCCTTCAATTCATTCTTTCTGGCCTCATCACTTTTATCCTTGTAAAGCCTCCAAAACTACACCATACTTGATCCTTTTTCATGAGTCAAGCTTCTTCAGTATAACAACATTCCTGCTTAAAGTATCACTAATGATAAATACTTGTTAAATTGTATTGAATAGCTTTAAACTTTCATTGGCTAGGGTTACATCATTTATAGAGATTACATCAGATCATAACCAAAATGGAAATAAAGATTACAATCGAATTCTTCCAAGAATAACTGATAGCAATTTCTGGCTTTCCAACTGTAGAAGATAATGCAATATAGGATCTAAGATTCTATGGTGATTTATATCACATGTGGGATTGACTATATCTTGGAGAGAATCGTCCAAGCTGGACTGTGAGCTGGAGCGTGTCATACACATTGGTCAATACACTCCCTCAAGTTGGAGGTTGGAGTGATCGAACCTTCAACTTGTCACATGGGAATTGGAACCGTGCTATGGCAAGGGGCTTGAATCACCATACTTGTGATATAAATCACCATAAAATCTTGGATCCTATATTGCATTATCTTCTACACTTGGAAAGACAGACACTCCATCAGCTAACACTGCTCAGCGTGATGCCTTTTCCACCTCTTCCAACTTTCAATCTGGGAAAGGTAGTGGTGGTCGCGGTGGGCGTGGACGAGGTGGTCGTGGTGGCCGTGGCGGCCACTTTCAACAACCAGGCATGCGCATGTGGTGCTCCAATCTACAACCGTACAAACCACAGCGCCAACACCTGTTATTACCGACCCCCTACCCAACCCGGCTACCCCACCCCTCAACTTTATCTTGGCTTTAATCCCAATCCTAGACTAGTGGATCACTTTAAAAACAACCCTCCTCTTCTTCCCACACCCACCTACCCACCATACTATAACCCATCCGTCGCTCTGACCTGGTACCTTGATACCAGCGCCACCCATCATGTCACTCCTGATATTAACTCTCTCTCGTCCTATAACAGGTACAATGGTAACGACCAACTTCATGTGGGTAATGGTAAGGGACTCTCCATCAGTAGTAGGGGTGCAAGTTTAGCCCTAACGGCCCGAACTCACCCTTAGCCCGCCCTGATCCTAAACAAGTACCGACCCAAAATTTTTGGACCTGAGGGCCGGGCCAGCACGACCCTGAAATTTCTGATCCTGAGTTAGGGTTAGGGCAGGTAAGGGTTAATGTCTTTGGCTCGCCCAACCTGCCTTGAACCCGACCCTGATTTTTTACCCTGGTTGTGACCCTGACGTTAACCCTGATTGTTTGACATTGAGTTACTAACACCTCAAAACTCCTAATATATCTTCTCACCGATCTCTCTTACTTTTTTTACAAAAAAAAAATATCGCTTTTGCTTTTTTCACCTAGAAATTTGTAACTTTGTATTTTTTATCTCCTCTTTATCATGAATATTTTTTATTTTTAAGTTGTTTCATATTTTGCAGGGTCAGGGTCAGAGTATACCCAACTCTTGATGGTAAACCAAGGTTAGGGTCAATAAAGGTCAGGGTCATTCAGGCCCGACCCTGAAAAATCAAGGCCAATCAGGGAGGGTAAGGGTTGGGCTGAACCCTGAAGGGTTGAGCTAGGGTTGAAGTTTTGCGGCCCTGAGTCAGAGTCAGGGTCAGGGCGGGTTTGGGCCCAGTTAAGGGGAATCAGGGTTGGGCTAGGGTTTTAAGAAACCCAGCCCAAGCCAGCCCTGTTGCACCCCTAATCAGTAGTATAGGTTCCTCTTCTCTCCCTTCTCTCTCCCCCTCTCACTTTTTTAATTTATGTGATGTCTTGCATGTTCCGTCTATCACAAAACCTCTCCTTTCTAGCGATTCTCTCACGACAATAAAGTCTCTTTTGAATTTTACCCTTCTCACTTCTTTGTGAAGGATCAGGTAACCAAGAGAATTTTGCTTTCCGGGCCGGGTAATGGGGGTCTCTATACCTTGTCCTCTCTGTCTTCTTCTCTAGTCGCCAATGTCATTGAGCGTACTTCCATTAATGGTTGGCATCAACGGCTTGGTCACCATCACTCTGGTCTTCTCAAGTTCATGATTGGTGCAAATGCCTTGCCGTGTCTCTCCACCAAGCTTAGTTCTATGTGCCCTGCTTGCTAATTAGGCAAAGCTAGTAGATTGTCATTAAGGAAAACTTTTCTCATAGTTTATTTCTTTTAGACCTGGTTTAGAGTGCTGTATGGGGTCCTTCCTCCCTTTTGTCTATTGATGGCCATAGATACTTTGTTATTTTTATTGACGATAATACACAGTACATTTGGTTTTATCCCCTAAAATTAAAATCTGATGTATTCTCAGTTTTTCAAAAATTTCAGGCTTTGGTAGAACGGCAATTTTCCCGTAAAATTAAGGCTATCCAAACTGATTGGTGTAGGGAATTTCATTCCCTACCTCAATTCTTCCAAAAACAAGGCATTGCACACAGCCTATCTTGCCCTTACACGTATGAGTAGCAGGGCTTTGTTGAGTTTCGGTATCATCGGTATCAACACATTATTGAGACCGGCCTTACCATGCTAGCTCATGTGTCAGTCCCACAACATTTTTGGCACTTTGCCTTCGAATCCGTTGTGTATCTCATAAACTAAATGCCTGCCAAAGTCTCTAATAATGTAACCCCATTCCAGCTTGTTCATCACAAGCTCCTTGACTACTCATTTCTTCGAGTTTTTGGGTGCTTATGCTTTCCCTATCTTCGTCCATACAATCAGTACAAAATAGACTTTCGGTCTGCCCCTTGTGTGTTTCTTGGCTATTCTCCTGCTCACACTGGTTATCACTGTCTCGATCTCGTGAATAATAGAACTTACATTGCTCGTCATGTTCGCTTTGACGAGACGGTCTTCCCCTTTTCATCATATACACCTGCCCGTCCAAGTCCTAAGGTTCCACTTTCCTCTCTATGGGCATCTGCCCCTACTTCAATTCCTTCCTCACACTATGGTATTCCCTTACCACCCCCATGCTCCCCATCCCCCATGCTAACATTGTCACTTGCTACCATGCCCTCCACAGCTCCCTCCACCTCTCCAACGTCCTCCCCTCCATTTACTAGCCACACCCCTCCCCTTAGGAACCTATATGGTACCTCACCAACACCATTAGCCTTACCGACTACCCTTTCCCTTGAAAACCCACCACCACCTGCCCAATCGTCCACTCTTCTTGGCCCACCAGCACTCTTCCATCCTATGTGCCTTCGGTCTCACACCAATCCCATAGACTCTTCACATCCTCAAGCCCTCACCACTACCACCACCTCGGCCAACTCTGACCCTATTTGCTTCTCCCAAGAAAACAAGCACCCTGCTTGGCACACTGCAATGAATGATGAGTTCAATGCCTTGATTAAAAATGGCATATGGTCTCTTGTTCCACGTCTACCGCATATGAATCTCGTCGGCTGCAAATGGGTTTATCGCATTAAGAGAAAGGTCGACGATTCTCTTGAGAGGTATAAAGCCTAGTTAGTTACAAAAGGATTTCACTAGTAACACAGGATTGATTACACTGATACATTCAGCCCTGTGGTCAAGGCCACCACTGTGCGCGCCATTCTTTCCATTGCTATTTCACAGGGCTGGAACATAAGGCAACTTGACGTCCACAATGCGTTCTTAGATGGACACCTCACAGAGGAGGTATTTATGACATAGTCCAGGGCTTTGTGGATCCCTTGTGCCCCACACATGTGTGCCACCTGCATCAATCTTTGTATGGCCTCAAACAGGCTGTCCAAATTTCTCCTTCACCTGGGTTTCTCTACATTCTGAAATGATCCTTCGTTATTTATTTATCAACGAGACGGTCATCTCATTTATCTTCTGGTGTATGTTGATGACATATTGGTCACTGGCAATTCCTCTTCCTAGGTAACTCATCTCATTGGCAAACTGGTGGCTAAATTCCACATTAAAGACCTTGGTCCTTTGAGTTTCCTTTTGGGCATTGAAGCAGTTCCCCAATCGAATGACCTTCTTCTCTACCAATCTCGGTATATTTAGAACTTATTGACTCGATCAAGCATGTCTGACTGTAAGCTTGTTCGAACACCCTTGGCTATGACTGTTCAAACGTTTCCTTCAAGGGGTGTTCCCTTTGATGACCCCACTCGGTATCGTCTGTGGTAGGTGCTTTACAATATGTTACCCTTACTTGCCCTAATGTGGCCTTTGCAGTAAACAGGGCGTGTCAGCATATGCATGATCCAACAATGGATCACTGGAGCAATGTCAAACGTATACTATGGTACCTCAAACACAGCTCTTCCCATGGTCTCTTGGTTGAGCGATCTTCTAGTACCACTCTACAAGCCTTCTCTGATGCTGACTGGGTTGGCAGTAGCACTGACCGTAGGTCCACTAGTGCCTATGCTATTTATCTTGGACCGAACCTCATCTCTTGGTCCTCTCACAAGAAGAAAACAGTGGCCCATTCCTCTACTGAGGGTGAATACAAGGCCTTAGCTGATACCGTTGTAGAGCTAATCTGGCTAGAATCTCTCTTTCAAGAACTGAGCTTTCCTCTCCAAAGTTCCCCCATCCTGTGGTGCGACAACATTGGGGCCACATACCTCTCTGCTAATCCTATACTCCATGCTTGCATTAAACATATGGAAATTGATTTCCACTTCGTTCGTGAGTGGGTCATGAATTGCGAATCACCAACTGACTGTGCAATTCATCTTGACCACTGATTAGCTGGCTGATGCTCTTACCAAGCCCCTTGCCATAGCTCAGTTTCAGTTCTTGCATAACAAGTTGAAGGTTTGATCTCCCCCACCTCCAACTTGAGGGGGTGTATTGACCAACATGTATGACACGCTCTAGCTTATAGTCCAGCTTAGACGATTCTCCCCAAGATACAGTCAATCCCACATGTGATATAAATCACCATAGAATCTTGGGTCCTATATTGCATTATCTTCTATAGTTGAAAAGCTAGAAATTGCTATCAGTTAACACTGCTCAGAACGAGCAAGGAGCATTGGAACAACGTCTTAAAGATCTTTGTGAAGAGCACAAAGAATGTGAAGATAGAGGTCAAATTGCTTTATAGGAGATCTAGCTACAGCAAGCTCATCAGAGAGGGACTTGGCTCATTGCATAAGGCTGGTCAGAGCATGTTAAAGTGCCCATCTTAAAACCAATTGGCTTGAAGTGGGGTGGCCTCTAGTGGCTCTTTTACAAGATAGTTGAGTTACCCATAGTTAATATGGGACTATCTCAATACTCCCCCATACGTGTAAGCCTCTTATAGCTCTGTCTTTGTGGGTCGAACAATGAACCCATCATCGACAGAGGCCCAACATACCCGCTCGATTATGGAAGATCCAATGAGTGTAGATATTGAGATTAAGCCTTAGGTCAGCATGTTTAATTCTTGCAAAAGACATATGATTTCTACAACAGGTATAGAGGAAGTATGTGGTTTAGTGTGAAAAGAGAGTGGGTACATAGGAGTTAAAAAAGATAATAAGACCATAACTTCAATGATATTTCTATGTAATAAATTGGGAAGTTGCAAAATAGACAGTAGAGATAGTATTATTATCGAACCTCAAGTGGAGATGAGAACCAACTATCCTGCATGGATGGATATTGAAATTATGGATAATGGAAAGTATTATTGTCATGATTTCATTGAAGAATATAATCACATACTTCACTTATCATCTTTCAGTCCTACGATGAGGCCACAATAGAATGTTCTGATTTATATAGATTTGAAATTAATTTCGCTGACGATTATTGTCACACCCCACTTCCAGTAGAATACCGGTGGTGTGTGTAAGACACTTACATGTCTTCCAAACCTACCAGGATCTCTGATAGCAGTACCTTAATGATTCACAATCTTGCAACACCAACCAAATAGTAGCAAAATCAGAGTATCATAGCAGAATCATAAGTAAAATGGGGAACATCTAGTGGTAATGTAAATATCCTTAACCAAGTTTATCTATTACAATTTATCATGACTTTAATATACATAAGTCCAAAAGAATACCAATAGTATCATTTAATATCAAAATCACCAAAAGTGCATCGTGCTCCTCAGGGTGCGGCGTAAGCACAGTAGTCACAAGCATAGTCCTGGTAGTGCTCCTCCGCTTCTGGTATCCACTAGTTGCTCACACCATACTCCTGCCCGGAGGGTAATGGGTCACATGCCATAGGTATAACGGTACCTACATCATCATCTAAAAGGAGGCATATACATACATGGGGTGAGCTTTTCAACTCACTCAGTGAGGGGTGGGGTTTATGCACAACCAAGCGAAGGCAGTCGCATAAATAATTCATGATGCATGATTACAGGAATTAAACACATATTTCATGATGCTCATGATACAATTCATTTATTTTATTATCCACCTAACAATACAACTAAGTCTAGTAAATGCTATTACGGCACATTAGGCTATATCCCTGGTCTCGAAACCACCATCAACTACACAGTGATACAAACCCTAGCAGTGATTAGGAGCCTGCCACTCCCAGTATGAGTCCATCGGTCACCCAACAAATCCCTGATAACCACCTGCTAGTAGTCATAGTACCGGTATCACTATCGGCCATGCCAGACAAGTTTTTACCTCCAACAACAATCACATCATACCACGGGTGTACTATTCTGAGAAGGTTCATCGAACATACCACCATTGGCTTATCCAACACCTTACCCCCTATTGGCAAGGGGACGTAACATAGGAAATGATGCCTAACCATAGATATCCTACATGCCTTGCATAATGATATAGTTAGTATGGACCACGCAACACCGGTATAACCATCGGCCATGAAGTGGGTCCATTTCCATATATAGTCCCGGGGTACACGATACCCAGAGCACATTGGCCACAAGGTGTAACTTATGACTATATACCTATCTAGAATGCATAAATAGTTGAGTATGGACTACGCAACACCGGGATTCCCATCAGCCACGAAGCCATTTCCAAATATAGTCCCAGAGTACACTATACACGGAACACATCAGCCACAAAGTATAATCCGTGACTACAACTAACTCTAATACACATAGTCAATGCATGAATGCAACAAACATATGACAATCACAGTACTGGTACCACCTCAGCCACACCGAATTTCGTTACATGTATACAACAATCACGTGGTGATCACGGTACTGATACCACCTCAGCCACACCGGATCCTGCCACACATATCAATATACATCTCATATCATTTCCATCAAAATATAATATGTAATAGAACATCATTATCATTTAAGGAATTTAAATAATGATCCAAAAATCTATACATATGAGCACTTCTAAAATGATTAAACATTCCTAAAAATAAAAGTCAACCATCCCTCACCTTGATTATGCTTAAATGGATTGAGGTTCAAGTATGGTGACCGATTGTTCAATTTGCTACCGGCCTTGGGGTGCGTGTGAGTCTCTTTCTAGACACAAGCGTAGTCGAGTGTTATTATTTGTCAGAAATATCGGAAGGGTCCCATAGGGGTTACCCCCAAAGGGCACAGATAAAGTCCCATATTAACAGTACTATCACCGGAAACAATCACTTTTCATCGAAAACATCAGAGGTGTTTTCGGTGAGTGTAATAGAGAGCTCCTAAGGCTGAACAGGTCACTGGAGACAATCAACGGAAACAGAGCCAGTGTTTCTGGTGGCTTGTTTTAGCTGGTAGTATATAAACTGCTCATGAGATTTGGGGCTTTCTGGCTTGGGCCCGATCGCCGGGATTTGCTCCATGGAGCTTGTGGAGGATCATCCTAGCATCATTTTAAGCCATTAAAGTCCCGATTCCGTCAAGCCATTTGGGAGATATGTCGATCGAACGATCAAAACCCTAGATGGTCATTTAGTCTAATTTATTGTCGGAGCTCACCAGACTCGGTTTGAGCTCGATAATAGCACAGAGGAGGTGAAATACGAAATCCCCGAGCTCAAGAAGGTATATGGGCCAAGATTCTATCTATACCTAGCTTGCTCTAGCTAAAAATGAAGAGAGAGAGAGTGCTAGGAGAGGTAGCACTTACCTCCAGCAAGGATGCGCATAGCCAAGAGCAAGTGTGAGTCCAAATCCCTTCTCCTTCTTCTTCCTCCTCCCTTCTCTTCCTTTATCTTCTCTCCTTTCCCTCTCCCACGTTCTTGTAAAAGTAAGAAATGAGGAATAGTTCCTTATTTCCACTTCTATGGTAAGTTGGTTCTGAGGGCCTATTTGGCTAGTCCTAGTCCGGTCCGAGTAGGTTAATCTGACTTCCGGGGCACGTGGACCCAACTCCTTTGGTCTGTAGGGTGCACATGCCATAAGGAAGGTGTGGGGGGGGCATTTGGAATCATCTAAGGTTGTCCACGATTCGGTTGGTGGAGCCCATGGGCATTGAAACCTAACCAGCAGCCTAAATGGCCAGCAATAACAGGTCAGCGAAAATAGTCCTAGTGTTTTCGATGGCTTGTTTTCAGTGGTCAAGATAGTTTGCTATCAAAGTGTCTTAACTGCTTGATGTACACCAGCTGGTCTCGCACAGGTAGTTGTCCTAGGCTGTGCTCATGTCCTTCCAATAATTTTGGTGCGTGGGATTTAGGTGTGGGGTGTTGGGTCACTTACCATTTAGGATCAGAAGGTCTGAATCCCCTTTAGTTGGATTGGAAAGCAATACACAAGCATGTGGAGTCATCTCTCCCCCTTTTACAATGGATAGTCGCGAGCCAAAACCCGATGGTACTTTCCACCTCCGGTCTAAGACCTATCATAACAGTTTAAATTAGATCGGCTCAGGGACAGGTGTAACAATTATAGTTCCAAATATAAGGACATATTTGAATACATGGTAGGCATACAGATGGCATACAGGACATTGGATACACTCAACAAGATCAAAAAAATTATCTTTGAGCTAAACATTAGAGAGACATATCTTATGGTGAAGTTGGGAGTTTTCTATTGTATTGTGAAAATCAGAGTCAATCCCTCTTCTACTTATTGCAATCAAATAACGAAGAATAGATAATTAATATATTTTGGACCAATCCTAAGATGAGAATAGATAATGCATAGTTTGGCGATGTCCTTCTGTGATGACAATGGATTTCATAGAACTCTCCTTGTGAAAAAAAAAAAAACAGTTGGATCCAACGGTCTCTATTAATTGGAATTCGCCACCTAGATCTGAGTCTAGGACCCAAAAAAAAAAAAAAAAAAAAAAAAAAAAAAAAAAAAAAAAAAAACTAAAATAAAACAAAACAATAAAAAATAAAAATAACTTCATCCGAACTATCTAACCAAGAGTTAGGGTTCATGTCATATTGTGGTCCGAGAAAGGTGTTGTGTTACACCCATGCCCTGACCCGGTCTAATTTGAACCATTGTGATAGGTCTCAAACTGGAGTGGGAAACACAACCGGATTTTAGCTCACGGCCCCCCATTACCAAAGGGGAAGAGATGACCCCACATGTTCGTGCATTGCGTACCAGTCCAACTAGAGGGGATTCATACCTTCCGATCCTAGACGGTAAGTGACCCGACTCCTCACACATGAATCCCGTCACATACCAAAGTTATCGGAAGACCATGAGCATAGCCAAGGGAAACTACCCATACGAGACCAGCTGGTGGACAGTGAGCAGTCAAGACAGTCTGTCGTCTTGACCACCAAAAATATGCCACCAGAAACAACCTGGACCTGAATCCGGTGACTGTTTTCGATGACCAAACAGGTTATTGGTTGGGTTCTGATGCCCGTGGGACCCACCACCTACATCGTGGACAGACCTAGATGATCCTAAATCATCCTCCACACCTTTCTCATGACATGGCACTTTACAGACCAAGGTAGTTGGGTCCTCGTGCTCCAAAAGTCAGAGTAACCCGATCGGATTGAATAGGGTTCAGCCAAACAGGCCCTAAGGCCTAACTTAGCTTATAAGTGAGAAATGAGGATTAATTTCCTCATTCCTCATTTGTGTGCAAATGTGGAGAGGAGAAGGAGGAGAGAAAAGAAGAAATGGAAGAAGAGGAAGAGGAAGGAAGGGAGCTTAACTTGGTGTCGACTATCGCCTAGTAGCCAGAAACTCTGCCGGAGGTAAGTACAACCTCTTCTACTACTCTCTCTCTTCATTCTGACCTAGGGCAATCTAGGTATAGGAGTAATCTTGGTACACAAATGTTTGAATTTTAAAAGTAACTGCAAGCGTATGGATCAGTGTAGCTAATGGGTCGAACACAAGGAGAGCAGCCACTTTATTTTTAGCTTCTTTTAGTAATGCGAAAGTGTAACGATTGATTATGGTGATCTATTTCTAGCTACCGACCTAACACAGATGCATCTAAAAGTGTCATAACCAACACATCTAGGGAAATTTAAATATTCAAACCTCGCAATTAAAAAGCAAATAACTGAAATAAAAAGTGCTAAAAAGTAAATAAATAAAATAAAAAAGGAAAAAAGCTAAAGAGAGGCACGTAAGTAGGTATCTCTACTTGGCCTGAAGGATGTACCATAAACAATATGAGCTTCCCTACTTGACCAGAGAGTACTCTTACAAGGGTTTTTCTACTTGACTTTAGGGGAAAGGGATGCAATATAAATAAACAAATTAAAAGGATGGTTCCATGGCTAGAAAGGGGCAAAGCCAATGCATGCATCTAACCAAGGACCTTGGGGGACAGGGAAATCATCAAAGTAAAAACTGAAATTTAAATCCTACTTTAAGAATGAAAGGGTAGCAAGAAGAGGGAATGAGAGGGGGGGGGTGAGAAGACTACTGTAGAAGCCTACTTACTTGAACTTGTATACTTGAACTTAAAAACTTGATTGAGATTTGACATACTACCAGTACTAAAAACCAGATCTGGAATAAACCAAATATGAAATTGCTAGTACTAGAGAAAAAAAAATCTAAAGAGAAAAATTGAACTTGAAAGACATGCTCCATAGTTTGTTCTTGTCACCTAAAACTAGAAATTAAAATTATTACACCTTTAAATAACTTGAATAACATGAACCATAAAAAGAAAAGAACATTGCATTTATGAAATAAAAACCAATTACAAAAGTTTTCAAAGTAAGAAAAACTAAGAATAATTAGAACTAGAACTAGAATGAGAGCACAACTAAAAATTAGAGAAAAAGAGAGCAAGAGAAGGATAACCCTTTAGGGTTTGGTGGACTCCCTTTTATAGGGAATAGGGGAGAGAAGAGAGAAAATGGAGAAAGCATGTGAGAGAGAGCCCCACGCTATTGGTTTCTAAAAAGTAGGATATTTTTAGATTCCCTTTTGATGAGGTGGAGGAGAGAGAAGAGAGACAAGGAGAGAAATCGTATGGGAGAGGGGATATCCAATGAATTTTCCTTCCTTTTTCTTATTTTTTCTCTCATTTTTTTTTATATATTTTCTCTCTCCTCCTTCATGTTTGGCAGCCTCTCTTGTTTTGAACGATTTTCTTCCTTGCTCGAATTGATTAGGGCAATCTTCTAATTGAGTTAGAAATTCCATCCATGCCCTTTTTTTTTTTCTCTTCAACTTGCGCAAAACCCTTTTGGACGACCTCCTTGCTTTAAGCGATGAGTAGGAGAGAGAAAATCTTTCAAAAAGAATCTCTAAAAATTGGTAGCCAAGAGAGTCGAACTTGAGACCTCCTAACAATCCTAACAAGCAAGGGATTTTGCACACCACAACTCACCAACTACGCTAGGTAGTTGTTACCAAGAATGAATCTTCAGTCACTTAAGGGTGTAGTCCATCGATCCTTGTTAGCATTTGAAATATTTTTTGTACACCTGGGACAACTGCAAACGGTCTGATTCTACATTTCGGTTCAGTTTTGATCCATTATTTCTTTTCTGACCCGAAAAGAATAATCACTTGTACGGGTGACTAAACGGATGTGTACTTTTAATGCAACACATCCATATTACTAAGAATTTTATCATCTTCACAACGATGAAAAGAAATAGGACATCTTTACGTGTAAAATTGGAGATACGATGCCCGATAATCCTTAAGGCCTTTAAAATTCAAAATCTACAAAAAGAGAGTAAAACCCAAGGTAGCTCCATTCTAAATATGTAAAATGCATGCTTTTCTACCTAAGATTTCACACATAAATGTGCTCATTAGAATTCCCCCACATGTAGACTTTGCTAGTCCTCGAGCAAAACAAAAAGAAAAAGAATAAAAATAAAAAACCTAACTCACTTCATAGGAATCGTGGTTGCACTTAGTATGTCCAACAAGCCTTTAAACCCTTAGGTCACCCTAGTGGATGAGTTGTGTCTCATGGGTGTTTACAGTGAATATATACCTAAAATTAAAAAAAAAAAATCCCAACCTTGGCTAAAGGTAAGGGCCTTACCGATCCGGAGCAAAGATAATTTCTCTTACACTTGATCTAGGGACCCCCACACTTGAATTTTTATTACCCCATATCAATTTCAGGCACAAACATATATCTTTACTTTGGAACTCACATTGTCTCTTCCAAAACATCCTTATCTTAAGGCAAGACCACTTGTAAAGTAATAGGGAACCAAGGACTAAGGCGTTGGAGTGTTTTTGACCAAACATGTTACCAAGGCATTGATGACATTTACACATATTTTCTTACTGTGTGATTTTTTTTTTTTCATAATAACTCTATCTTACTCCACTACTGTTGGCCTGAATGACATGGTGGAGTGAACAGCAGGCACCCAAGTTACTATGTAGCTTCGCTTTTTACATATGCCCACATAGACAGTGATGCTAGAGTTCTTTCAGAAGTTTCCTCCCTAGGAATTTCGATCAAGACACCACGCTTCTTGAGGCGCAATGCCCTATCTAGTTCTAAGGAAATCAACTCTTACATTTCATTTATATCACTTTCCACATTTCATTTAAAATTTTGTATTTTTCAACATATGCCAAATTAAAAAAAAAAAAAGGTCTCAACTCTAAATCAAGAGTACAAGGAACCCACAGGCTTACATATAGTCCAACACCGTAAAACACGGGTTTCTTAATATTCAAAAGAGAGTCCCATCTCAAGACACAGGCTTGTTTCTTTTTTTTTCAACAGGGTTTTTATGGTTCAAGATGGGCACCTCAATCAAAATGATTACTTTTATACATCAAGCAACCAAATGGTATGATCATTAGCCAAAAACCAAAATAAGACTTCATCCTTAGCAAGCTCAAAAATAAAAGAAAAACATACAAAGGAAAAAAAATAAAAATAAAAAAAAAAGAAAATGATTTCCCTCCCCCACACTTAAGTCATGCAATGTTCTCAATGCATGAAAAGAATTAAAAACAAAGACAATGTAAGGGAGTCATACCTAATTAAAAGTTAGTCATCAATGTAAAGAGGTTCATGGAGATCCATAACCTCTTCACTAGCACTAGTAGGAAACTCGAGGAATGGTTTTAAACACTGACCATTAACCTTCGAAACTACCGTTGTTCCTAGATTCAAAATCTCCATAGCCTTATGGGGATATACATTATGGACAATGAACGGCCCATCCCATCGGGATCTAAGCTTACCAGGGAAAAGGTGCAGCCAAGAGTTGTACAATAAGACCTTATCATCAATTGTAAAAGATTTACATATAATGTGCTCATCATGAAAGGCTTTGGTCTTTTCCTTTTAAATCCTAAAACTTTCATAGACATCATTCTTAAGTTCCTCCAACTCAGATAGTTGGAGCCTACGATGAATACTAGCATCAGACAAATCAAAATTGAGCTTCTTGATGGCCCAAAAGACCTTATGCTCCAACTCAACTGGTAAGTGACAGGCTTTTCTATACACCAAATGGTAGGGAGACTGACCAAAGTCAGTCTTGAATGCAGTCCGATGGGTCCACAAGGCATCAATAAGCTTAAGGGACTAATTTTTACAGTTGGGATTAATAGTTTTCTCCAAGATTTGTTTGATCTGCCTATTAAACACCTCCACTTGGCCATTAGTTTGGGGGTGATAAGAGGTAGATAACTTATGGGTGATCCCATACTTTTTCATTAAGGCCTCAAAAGGTCAATTACAAAAATGAGTACCCCTGTCAATAATTATAGCACATGGTGTACCAAAGCGGGAAAAGATATATTCTTTTGAGAAACTGGACCACCATTTTGTGGCCATTAGATTACAAGGTATGGTTTCTATCCATTTAGAAACACAATCAACGGCCAAAAGTATGTACAAATTCTCAAAGGAATTAGAGAATGGTCTCATGAAATCGATGCCCCACATATCAAAGATCTTAACTATCAAAATAAGATTGAGGGGTATCATGTTCCTCTTATTGATACGACCAAAAGACTGGTAGGCGGGACAAGCCTTGTAAAAATTAAAAGCATCTCTAAAATGAGTGGGCCAATAAAATCTGCATTGGAGAACCTTTGCGGCAGTCTTTTTAGGTCCAAAATGTTCACTACATGCATGATCATGTCAAAAAGATAAGAGTGAGTGTTGCTCATGATCTAGCACACAACATTTGATAATTTAGTTAGGACAAACTTTAAAAAGATAAGCATCATCCCAAAAGAAATGCTTAACTTAGGAAATGAAACGATATCTATCTTGGGTGCACCAATGATTCAGAGTCACACCTGAAACTAAGTAGTTGACAATGTCAACAAACCATGATTCACTGGACATTACAAGTAACTATTCATCTAAAAAAATTTCGTTAACTGAAGAATCGACAGTCAAGGAATTGGGAAGCTGGGATAAATTGTCTACAACTAGGTTTTCAATGCCTTATCCCTAAATTCCAAATCAAACTCTTGCAAAAGTAAAACCCAACTAATGAGATGAGCTTTGGCATCCTTCTTCTGAATAGGTATCTAAGAGCAGAATGATCAGTATACACCACCACATGTGAACCAACTAAGTAAGACTGAAACTTTTCTAATATAAACACAACAGCTAAAAATTCTTTTTTAGTGGTTGTATAGTTGAGTTGTGCATCATTTAGGGTCCTACTAGCATAGTAAATAACAGTGGGCAGCTTATTAATCTTTTAACCAAAAACAGCTCCTATAAAAAAATCTGAAGCATCACACATTAGTTTAAAAGGTTCAATCCAAATAGGTGGTTGAACAATGGGTGCATTGGTCAACTCCTTTTTAAGTTTCTTGGAGGATTCTAGGAACTCTATAGAAAACTCAAAAGTTTGATCTTTGGCAAGTAGTGTAGTGAGATGGTGGGCTAACTGATTAAAGTTCTTAATAAACCTTCTGTCGAAGCCAGCATGTCCTAGAAAAAACCGAACATCCTTAATAGATTGAGGAGGTGATAAATTATCGATTAAATCCACTTTGGCTCTATCTACCTTAATTCCCTCTTTGGATATTACATGGCCTAAAACAATACTAGATTTAACCATAAAATGACATCTCTCCCAATTCAAAACCAAATTCTTAGAGATACACCTTTTCAAAACTAGGAAAAGATGGTGAAGACACTCAGAATAAGAATTTTCATGAATTGAAAAGTCATCCTTAAATACTTCTAAGAATTTTTTGACCATGTCAGAAAAGATGCTCATCATGCATCGTTGGAACGTAGCAGGGGCATTGCAAAGCCCAAGGGGCATACGCCTGTAAGAAAATGTTTCATATAGGTAAATAAAAGTGATCTTATATTGGGCATCTAAAGCAACTGGGATCTGGTTATAGCTAGAATATCCATCAAGAAAATAATAGTATTCATGTCTAGCTAACCTCTCTAACATCTGGTTAATGAATGGCAATGGGAAGTGGTCCTTCAAAATTACCGCATTAAGTTTTCTATAGTCTATACACACTCTTCACCCTGATTGGACATGGGTTGGAATTAGTTCGTTATTGGCATTGGGAACTATAGTAACACCAGACTTCTTGGGCACTACATGAACTGTGCTTACCCATTGGCTATCAGAAATTAGATAAATTATTTCATGATCTAGGAACTTTAGGATCTCTTTCTTAATGGCTTCCATCATCATAGGGTTAGCTCTTCTTTGAGGTTCTGTGGATAGTTTGGAATCCTCCATAAGATGTATATGATGTTTTACAATAGAAGGATTTATACCCTTGATATTAGCCATGGTCCAACCTAGGGCTTTCTTATTGTCTTTTAACACTTTAAATAACTTCTCTTCCTGGCTAGAAGTCAAATTTGAAGAAATTATTACAGGAAGAGTCTGGTCAGGCCTTAGGAAAGCAAACCTCAAATTAGATGGCAACTCTTTAAGATCTAGCTTAGGGGGCTCAACTATGGAAGGTTTGGGAATGGAATTGGAAATAGGT
Organism: Macadamia integrifolia; assembly: GCF_013358625.1. Taxonomy (NCBI): domain Eukaryota; kingdom Viridiplantae; phylum Streptophyta; class Magnoliopsida; order Proteales; family Proteaceae; genus Macadamia; species Macadamia integrifolia. The sequence goes on from NW_024868097.1 coordinate 80,628, forward strand.
TCTAAGGGCTCCATAGTAGTGTGAAGACTCAAGACTTTAGAAAAGAAAGTTTCACTATCATCATCCAACTCATTCATACACTCTTGGAATTCTGAATCAAAATCAATATCAAAATTGATAATTAAATCATCAGAAAAATCCAAAAAATCATCAAGCATATTGATCTCTTCTTCCATATGTGGTTGCTTGCTTATCCTAAATATGTTAAACTCAACAGTTTGGTTGTCAAATGATAACCTTAGGAAACTATTCCGACAATTGATTAATGAATTACTGGTAGTAAGGAATGGTCTTCCTAGGATTATGGGGATCTCAACCTTGGTTGAGAAGAGCTTGGTATCTAACACAATGAAATCAACAGGGAAAATAAATTCCCCCACCTTTAGTAAAACATCCTCAATCAGCCATTTAAGAATATTAATAGATCTATCTACCAACTGAAGAGTAGTTTCAATGGCTTTAAATTCTCTTAATCCTAGTTGTTTGTACATATGGTAAAGCAAAAGATTCATACTTGTGCCAAGATCAAGTAAGGCATGCTCAAGTAAGTGGTGCCTATGACACAAGCTATGATAAAACTCCCTAGATCCTTATACTTGGTTGCTATAGGCTGAGTAATTATGGAACTAATGTTACCTACCAAGAACGCCTTTTTGGGCACACTAGTGGTACGTTTGTGAATAAACAAATCTTTTAAAACCTTTGCATAGGCGAGGATTTGGGATATGACATCCAAAAGAGGGATGTTCACTTCTACCTTTTTGAAGACTTTTAAAATTTTGTCTATGGAAGTAGTCTCCATTTTTTTTACCAAGCGATTAGAAAAGGGGACAGGAGGAATATAAGGATTGTTAGGGATTTGCCCTTTTTCAGAAGAATCATTTTTGGTTTTCTCAACCAAATCATCTTTAGTTTCAGAAGAATCTTTAGGTTCATCAGACGAACCTTGAATAAGAGGTACACTTTTGTCCTCAATCAAAGGAGAGTTAACAGGAGTAATAGATGGAGAAGATTTAGGAACACTCTGTTGGTACTCTCTACCACTCCTAAGGGCATAAACAACATTACATTGGTTGGAGGGCCCTTGTTGGGTTTGACCTTATATTACATTCAGTGGTGCATTAGTTGGTGCTTGTGAACTAACAGGCTGATGATGCCTAGGGTTAGGCTTTGGTTGGCTGGGTAAAGTTCCTTTCTCCCTCTCACCCAAAATTGAGACAACTTGGGTGACTTCTCTTGTAAGATTTTGATGGCTTGTCATGAGGAGGGCCATATTCTTTTCCAAATTACTTACTCTACTTGCCTCTCCAATGTTGGTAAACCTAGGGGATTTCTGATAAGATGATAAGAGAGGGGACCTAGGGAAACTAGCCCGAGGTCCTACATTTGGCCTAGGTAAAGTATTTGGGGCAAAAGGCAGCTGTGCAAAGGGAGGTCTTTGAGGTCCAGATTGACATTGATTATGGAAATTGGAAGGCTTTATTTGATTGCTTTGGTTATAGGAGAAATTTGGGTGATTTCTCCATCCTAGATTGTAAGTGTTACTATATGGATTATTCTAATATAAGGCATTCACACTTTCATTGGATGTACCCCCAGAGGTGTTGGGGCATTCTTCCATAACATGTCCAGGGGACTGGCACTAAGCACACACCTTAACCAAATTGACTGATGAAGGCTTTCGACGAACAATAGCCTCAATCCTCTTGATCAGGCTATCCAAATGGGCTTCCTTGGCTACTATCCCATCCATAAAATATCTTTTCCCTCTTATGGTTCTTTCATTTTCTTGGATTGACTCCCACTCACGGGTTTTTTTCAGCTAAGTCAAGTAAGAATTCTCATGCCTTTTCTTCATCTATAAAGGATGTGAATCCCTCAGGGCCCATAGACTCTATCATTTGTTTAATTGGGTAATCAATACCCTCATAAATTATTTGACATAAATGCCATAAGTCTAGGCCATGGTGAGGGCATTCTTAGAGTAGATCCTTGAATCTCTCAATAAGTTTGGAAAATGACTCACTAGGCTTTTGCCAAAACTGAAGGATACTACTTCTAAGCTTATTGGTCTTGTGAGTTGGGAAAAAATTCTTGAAGAAGGCAATTGTGAATCCTATGTGGTTAAGGAATTTGTGGGTAACCCATACAACCACTTCTTAGCTTGGTCTTTTAATGCAAAAGTGATGAGCCTAAGCTTAACGGCATTATCAGAAAGCTATTGTATCTTAATTAGAACACATATCTCTTCAAATTCTTTTAGAAATAGGTATGCATCCTCAGAGGTCAACCCATAGAAGTGGGGCAACATAATGATGTATTGAGATTTGAGCTCAAAATTATTGCCCTGGGCCTTTGGTAGAACTATGCAGGAAGGTTGGGCTGTTCTAGCAGGGTAGAACCTATCTTTTCGAGATCAGGGTTTTGATGTTGGTCTCCCATATTGAAGGGTTTTAAAGAGAGCAAACGTATAGGGTCACTACTTGTTGGATCTCTTCTTTCTAACCGATTCTTAGTATTACATACCCACCTAACACTCATGCAATAGAAAACTACCCACAACTAGAGTATGACAAGCACAAAAGAATGGAAAGAAAACTTTTTTTTTTTTGGCTTTTTGGTAGGTTACCGGCAGGGATCCGGGGTTGCTCAGGTCAATTCCTGAGGTGCTGCTACAGGGCAAAATCTATCTTTATCATACTGTGATGCTTGGCGACCTCCATCGATACAATTATTATTGCAAGTTGTTCTTTTCAGGAATTCAGTAAAAGAAAAACAAAAACAAAATAAAGCAAACAAAGCACTCTAATTTACCAAAAGAAAGCAAAAAATAACATGGAACTGTCTCCCCGGCAATGGCACCAAAAACTTATTTGAATTTTAAAAGTAACCGCAAGCGTACGGATCAGTGTAACTAACGGGTTGAACACAAAGAGAGAAGTCGCTTTATTTTTAGCTTCTTTTAGTAATGTGAAAGTGTAATGATTGATTATGGTGATCTATTTCTAACTACAGACCTAACACAAATGTATCTAAAAGCATCTTAACCAACACATCTAGGGAAATTTAAATATTTAAACCATGCAATTAAAAAGCAAATAACTGAAATAAAAAAGTTCCGAAATAAAAAGTGCTGAAAAGTAAATATATAAAATAAAAAGGAGAAAAAGCTAGAGAGAAGCACATAAGTAGGTATCTCTACTTAGTCCGAAGGATGCACCATAAACAATATGAGCTTTTCTAATTGACCAAAGAGTACTCTTACAAGGGCTTTTCTACTTGGCTTTAGGGGGTAGGGATGCAATATAAATAATCAAATTAAAATGATGGTTCCATGGCTAGAGAGGGGCAAAGCCAATGCATGTATCTAGCCAAGGACCTTGGGGGAAAGGGAAATCATCAAAGTAAAAACTGAAATTTAAATCCTACTTTAAGAATGAAGGGTAGCAAGAAAGGGAATGAGAGGGGGGGGCGAGAAGACTAGAAGACTACTATAGAAGCCTTCTTACTTGAACTTGAATACTTGATTGAGATTTGAAATACTACCAGTACTAAAACCAAACCTGGAATAAACCAAACCTGGAATAAACCAAATCTGAAATTGCTAGTACTAGAGAAAAAAAATTTGAAAAGAAAAATTGAACTTGAAAGACATGCTCCATAGCTTTTTCTTGTCACCTAGAACTAAACCTAGAATTAGAAATTAAAATTATTACACCCTTGTATAACTTGAATAACATGAACCATAAAAATAAAAAAACATTGCATTTATGAAATAAAATTCAATTACAAAAGTGTTTAAAGTAAGAAAAACTAAGAAGAACTACAAGGAGATCACAACTAAAAATTAGAGAAAAAGAGAGTGAGAGAAGGACAACCCTTTAGGGTTTGGTGGACTCCCTTTCATAGGGAATAGGGGAGAGAAGAGAGAAAAGGGAGAAAACGTGTGAGAGAAAGCCCCACGCTTTTGATTTATAAAAAGTAAGATATTTTTAGATTCCCTTCTGAAGAGGTGGAGGAGAGAGAAGAGAGACAAGGAGAGAAATCGTATGGGAGAGGGGAGATCCAACGAATTTCCCTTCCTTTTTCCTATTTTTTCTCTCATTTTTTTATTTTTAAATATTTTCTCTCTCTTCCTTCACGTTTGGCAGCCTCTCTTGCTTTGAACGGCTTTCTTCCTTGCTTGAATTGATTAAGGCAATCTTCTAATTGAGTTGAAAATTCCATAACTTGAGACCTCCTAATAAACAAGGGATTTTGCACACAACTCACCAGCTACGCTAGGTAGTTGTTGTTATCAAAAATGAATCTTCAATCACTTAAGGGTGTGGTTCATCGATCCTTATTAGCATTTGAAATATTTCTTGTACACCTGGGACAACTGCAAACGGGCGGGTTCTGCATCTCGATTCAGTTCTGATCCATTATTCTTTTTCTGGCCCGAAAAGAATAATCACTTGTGTGGGTGACCCAACGAATATGTACTTTTAATGCAACACATCCATCTTGCTCAGAATTTTATCCTCGTCACAACTATGAAAAGAAACAGGACCTCTTTATGTGTAAAATTGGAGATACGATGCCCGATTATCCTTAAGGCTTTTAAAACTCAAAATTTGCAACAAGAGAGTAAAACCCAAGGGCACTCCATTCTAAATATGTAAAATGCATGCTTTACTACCTAAGATTTCAAACATAAATGTGCTCATCAACAAACCCTCTTGAGCTCGGGGATTGCGTGTTCCATCTCCCCAGTGCCATTGCCGTGATAAAAACCAAGTCCAGTGAGCTCTGGCAACAAGAATGACCAAATGACCTCCTAGGGTTTTGATCATTCGATCGATGTATCTCCCAAACGGCTTGGTGGAATCGAGATTTTATTAGCTTAGAGTGATGCTAAGAACATCTCCCATAAACTCCATAGAACAAATCCTGGCGATCGGGCCTGAGCTGAAAAACCCCAAATCATGTGGGCAGTTACTGTACTGCCACTAGAAATATGCCACTGAAAGCACTTGGGCTGTTTCTGATGACAATTCGACCCATAGGAGCTCTCTGTGATGTCCACCAGAAACAACACTGATATTTTCGATGGACAGTGTCTATTTCTAGTGACATTACTGTCACTGGGGGACTTTGTCTGTACCCTTTGAGGGTGACCCATGTGGGGCGCTCCTGATATTCCTAACACGTATTGACATTCGGTTACCTTTGTGTCTAGGATAGTGACACACATGAGCCCCGAGATCAGAATTGAGTTGAGCGATCAGTGGCCATACTTGAACCCTAACACACACAAGCTTAATCAAGGTGAGGGATTGATTGCTTTTATTTTCAGGAACGTTTATGTGTAGATTTTTATGTGATTAATTATATTTCTTGCATGATGATGATGATGTATCGTATGTTACATTTTTATGGATTTGATATAAAATGTTTATGGATATGTATGGCAAGATCTGGTGTGGCCGAGGTGGTATCGGTACCATGATTGCCGTATTCTTATTGCATTCATGTATTGAATATGTGCGTTAGAGTAGTTGTAGTTGTGGATTACACCTTATAACCGATGTGCTACCGGTATCGTGTACTTTGGGACTGCAGTCAGAAATGGATACGCTTCGAGGCCAATGGACATACTGGTGTTGTGTAGTCTATACTCAACTGTTATTATTCATGCTAGATTAGGTAAACGGTTGTGGGTTGCACCTTGAGGTCGAGGTGTTACCAGTATCGTGTACCCTGAGACTGTACTTGGACATGTATTACACTTTGTGGCCAAGGTGTTACCGGCATCGTGTAATTCATATTAATTGTATCACTATGAAGGCATACAGATTATTTATGGTTAGGCATCACTCCTTATGCTACGAACCCTTGCCAATGGGGGTAAGGTGTTGGATAACCCATTGTGGTATGTTCGATGTGCCTTTTCAGAATACCACACCTGCGGTACGATGTGATTGTTGTCAGAGGCAGGAACCTGTCTAGCGTGGCTGATGTGTTACCGAGGCCATGACTGCCAGGAGGGAGTTATCAGAGGTTTTCTGGGTGACCCATGGACGCATACAGGGACTGGCAGACTCCTATTCACTTGTATCCCTGCGTAGTCGATGGCAGTTCTGAGATGAGGGATGCAGCCAAATGTGCCATAGTAGCATTTTACCAGACTTAGTTTGTATTGTTAGGTGGATAATAAAATAAATGAGTTCCATCACGAGCATCATGGACTATGTGTTTAATTTCTACAATCATGCATCATAAATTATTACTGCGACTATTCTGCCTGGATGTGCTTGAACTCCACCCCTTATTGAATGAGTTGGAAAGCTCACCCCACGTATACACCCTTTTTTAGATGATGATGTAGGTACTATGGTGCTGATGGCGTGCGACCCGTTATCCTTTGGGTCAGAGTACGGTGTGAGTGACTAGTGGATACCAAAAGTGGAGAAGCACGATCAGGACTGTGCTTGTGATCACTGTGCTTTTGCCGCACCGTGAGATGTACAACGTATTTTTGATACTTTTGATATAGACTCTGGATGGTATATTTTGAGAGTTATGTTTATAAGTATTGGATAATTGTAATAGAATAACTTGGTTATGGATATTATAATATCATTAGATATTTCCCCATTTTATTGATGATTCCACTATTATACTTTGATTCCACTGCTTTTGATTGGTTTGTGATTCGAGATTGTAAAATGTTAAGGTACTGTGGTCAGAGATCTTAGTAGTTTTGTAAGATAGGTACGTGTCTTACTCACACTACTGGTATTCTTAATGGTAAGTTGGGTCTACTGGAAGTGGTGTGTGATAGCTTGGTATTAGAGCTTGAAGCTCTACTTTAACTCACAATCTCAACCAAACTATGATTTGGGGAAATTAGGACTTAAATAAAAATCTCAAAGACAACAATTAATAGAATTTCACAATTAGGAGACAAGCATAGACATTAAATCCCTTTCATTAAATAAAGAACTTGATTACATAAGTTTACACCATTTTATGAAAGTAAAGATAGAAAGCTGAAAATCCTAACTAGCCTAAGTCTAAGAAACCAAAATAACTGAAGCAAATGACAGAAAATAAAATTCAAATAAAGTCTAGAACAAGGAATTTTAAATAAAATATTGAAAGGGAAATCCTAAAACTACAGTGGTAACATGCCACTACTCTTGCTGATCCTCCTACTGCTCTTGGCCTTGAGTATGGTTCAATTGCTGATTTGGTGCTCCTAGAGGTGGCACCGGAATGGTGAGGTGAAAGATCATCGCTTGCATATGTGCCTCTAGAGAGTTCACCCCATTTTCCATAAGACAATAATTCCTGTCCATGCCTTCAAGGTGGTTGTCCATCCTCCTCAGTAAGTCCATGGTGGTGTCTAGGCGGGCCATCACATTATTGAGACCATAAGGCCTTGCATCGTTGGTGCCCTGGGAAGTGAAAGCTACCTTGGAACCTATAACTTGTGGGTTAAGTGGTGGAATACCACCAACACCACTAACCCCACCAGCTCCTCTTCCTACACCACCAACATCACCAGCACCCCTACCAGCACCTCTGCCAATGACTTTGGCATTGCCACCTAGCTGACCCTCTACATCCATAGGCTGCTCACCCTCAGCCTCATCTAGTGATACCTCACTCATAACCAGAGTCATCTTCCTTAGGGAGTCTTAGTTGAAATCTATGACATCATCTCCCAAGTATTCCTCACCCTCCAAGTTGATCCCAAAGCAAGGAACATGTTAGTCAAGATCCTCCCATAGCATAAGCTCCCGGCTCTGCGTTCTGCTCCCTCGGACTGAGTCACCATAGTCCACATCAGTAGGTAGGGAATGAGTATCTACACCCCCATGTACACGCAATACGTCACATAGGCAAGAAACATAGACACCTCATCGTAGTGTCCACAAGTGGGAAGAATGTTCAATTGGACTGCTCGACAGACAACCTTCAGGGTGGCTAAGTAGTTGGCAGTGCAATCCCACCCATAAGCAGCCTTCGTGAGCATATTGTTCATCTCTTAAAAGACCTCGGGGCTCTGGAACTCATAGGCTGGAGTCCGAGATGGGTAGTAAACTAGATCCCTTGTGTTGTCAACCATCAGAAGGTTGGATAGTTACCTCATATCAAAGGAAATCTTGACTTTCTTCACATAAGAGTTGATCCGTATCTCTTCAGTGTCTCGGTTCACGCACTGGAGGTTGGAGTAGAATAACCTCACTAACTGTGGGTAGTACCTCTTGTTGTGTTTCAAAATACAGTACCACCCAACCACCTCAAAGCGTTGGCAAAGGTGGAACTCCTGAAAGTCCCTCATCCTCATATACTTCCCCAGATCCATATTGAGGTATTCGAAGTTCTCCCAATGGTCTTGTTCAGCCACAGAGCGGAAGAACAATAGGTTATACTGTGCCTCTTCGAGAACGACTTGTTCATCTTATGTAATGGCATGGCGAGTACAAACATAGTGTCCAAACATGCTTTCAATAGGATTCCTAATGATTAAAAGGGCAAAACCTAGTTTAGAGAGGCAAAACAAAACTCACAGAGAAGAAAATCTGAAAACTAGGTCAGAGAAGGAAGAAAACATACCTTGGACGTGTAGGCAGCACAAATCGATTGCGAAATCGCAAGGGAAAGGTGGACAATGGGTTGGGGAACCTTCCTTGGCCGTATTCTCTTCTTCTCCACGAGTTGGAATGGGGTTTTCCAAAAGAAACCCCAAACCCTATCATTAAATAACGATTTTAGGTCCATCGGAAACAACCCATAGGAAACATTGGAACTACTTCCGGTGAGATGAAAACTCCCAAATCAGCCTCTACCAATCCCACCGAAAATAGAACTGATAATTCCGATGGAAAATGGCCCTTGTTTTTTGGTGAACTATTTTTGGAAATTATTTTTTTTATTTCCAAATATTTGTTATTATGTTATTTCCTTAATTATGTGCCCCTTCGTGATATGCATGCTCTAACCCTAATTTGCCTTGTGTATATGTGTGGGACCCACTATGTATGCATGTGTTCCAATTACATACAACCTTGTATATGCATGTGAACTGATCAGATTCCTCCACAGGAGTCATGTCACGCCAGAACACCTGGTCCTGATCCCAGTCACGACAGTCGCCTCTCGCTTCCCCTATGAGGAATCGGGGTAGACTCCGTAATGCACCCCGGCTCCGCCAATGCTTACTACTCATGGTGTGGCCTCCATCATGAATAATATGATGCGGGAAGTTGAGGAAAGACAAAATCAGTTCAAGGATGAGATCGATAATAGGATTTAAGTAGTAATGGAAGCCCACAATACACCGCCCGCACCTCCTACTCCACCGGCACCCATTTCGGTACCTATTGGATTGGCTACCCTTTAAACCTCAGGTGGGGCATAAGTGCATGGGCAAGGGCAGAAAAATGTACATAGGCATGTACAAGACCCAACACCGGAACAAGCCCAGGCACATGTAGAGGGCTGGACAGACCTAACGAAGATGATGGAGAAATTTCAGCAGCTTAGGCCCCCATGATTCTCCAAGGTGGGCCAATATCAGTTGTATCATTCAAGATGGATTGGTGGGATGGAAAAGGTGTTTAGGCTAATGGGTTGCACCGATGAGCAAAAAATTTTATATGTGGGCTCCCAATTACAAAATGAGGCTGATGATTGGTGGAGTGCCACTGAGCCCATTTTAAGAGCAAGTAACCCAAACCCCGCTTGGGCAGACTTCAAGGGAGCATTCTTTGAGAACTATTTTTTGGAAAGCTTTCGGGATAGGAGAGAGAGTGAATTCTTCCAGTTGGTGCAAGGATCCCAGTCTATGCTTGAGTATCAGCAACGCTTTGAGGAGCTATTCTATTTTTCTCCTGAGCATCTTGGAGGGGATAGGGTTAAGGCCAAGAAGTTTGAGAAAGTGTTGAGGCTAGGTATTGGATCAACCACAGATGGGTTGAAACTGCAGACTTATGCCGAGGTGGTCCAAGTGGCCAAATCCATTGAAGATCGACACAGAGATAATTTCTCGACCTAGCAAGGAACGAGAAAGAGGCCTATGGGGTATACTGACTCTAGGGGAGGTAGCAAGCCCTTTCGAGGGCCTTATATCAACCCAAATCTGGTACAGTTTAGAAAGCCTGAAGCTAGTCAGACTTCCCAGTCCTCCCATTCTAGTGTCATGTCTCAGTTTACGGGGTCAACCCCAAGGTGTTTTCATTGTGATCAGCCAGGCCATCTAGTGAGGACATGCCTCATCGGAAGTAGCTGATGCACCATACACTATGCCACCTAGGCCCTAGTAGACCTATGTGGCATCCAGATTAGCATAGCCCTCATAGGGCCAGAGACCACAGAGCAAAGTGTTTTCTATGACCATGGAGGATGCAGAGGCTACACCTAGTGTAGTGACAGGTACATTATTGATATCATTATTTCCTGCACATGTGTTATTTGACTTAGGAGCCTCACATTCGTTTGTGTCACCGGCATTTGCAAAGAAGATAGGAATTCCACCCAAGGGATTGACTCAGTGTTTGGTAGTGAGTACCCCTGCAGAAAGTGTAGTAGGTCTGAACTATGTATATGAGCCTTGTCCAGTGACCATAGGTGGACAAGTTGAATGCTCACTTGATCGAGTTGGATATGACTGCCTTCGATGTGATTTTAGGGATGGACTAGTTGTCTGCATACAGAGCCAGTGTGCTATGTGTAGAAAAGACGATCATTTTCAGACCTCGTGATGATGATGAGTTTGTTTTCCAAGGGGATAAGCCCAAGAAACCCAAGAAGGTTATCATATCAGCACTTCAGATGAAGAAGCTACTGGATAAGGGATGTTAAGGCTACTTAGCTTCTGTGATGGATACTGAGATAGAGATTAGGCCATGGACCGAGCTAGATGAGGTGAGGGAATTTCTTGATGTATTTTCAGATGACTTAACAAGTTTGCCCCCAGATCGAGAGACAGAGTTTATTATAGATTTACTCCCTGGCTTGGCACCAGTGTCAAAAGCGCCTTATCGCATGGCCTCCACAAAGTTGAAGGAATTGCAGGTGTAACTTCAGGATCTTCTAAAGAAGGGATTCATTAGACCTAGTGTATCTCCATAGGGAGCACTAGTATTGTTCGTCAAGAAGAAGGACGAAAGTATGAGGTTGTGCATTGATTACCGGGAGCTTAACAAGCTAACCATCAAGAACTGGTATCCTTTGCCAAGGATATATGATTTATTTGATCAGTTGTTGGGTGCCAAGGTATTTTCAAGATTGACCTTAGATTGGGCTACCACCAGCTCAAGATCAAGGATAGTGATGTCAGCAAGACAGCCTTCAGATCAAGGTATGGACATTATGAGTTCTTGGTGATGTCATTTGGGTTGATCAACGCACTAGTTTCCTTTATGGATTTCATAAACTGGGTATTCTAGGATGTCTTAAATAAGTTTGTGATTATATTCATTGATGACATCTTAGTTTACTCCAAGTGTGCAGAGGAACATGCTGTTCACCTGAGGTTAGTACTACAACGTCTGAGAGAGAAGCAACTCTATGCCAAATTCAGCAAGTGCGAGTTTTGGTTGTCATAGGTGGCATTCCTAGGCCACATTGTTTCAGACAAGGGTATAGAGGTTGACCCAGGCAAGGTGAAGGCAGTTTTAGAGTGGGAGACTCCCAAGAGTATGGCAAACATACGTAGTTTTCTGGGATTGGTCAAATACTATAGGAGGTTTATTGAGAACTTCTCCCGCATTGCTACCTTCATGACCCAACTCACACGGAAGGTTGTGAAATTTGAATGGTCCAATGCTTATGAAAACAGCTTCAAAGAGCTAAGGCAAAGGGTGGTATTAGCTCCAGTTTTGACTATTTCGACCGGTACAAGTGGTATGGTTGTGTATAGTGATGCCTCCAAATTGGGATTAGCTTGTGTATTGATGCAATATAAAAAAGTCATTGCTATGCATCCCACCAATTGAAGGATTATGAGAAGAACTACCCCACCCATGACATGGAATTGGCAGCAATGATTTTTGCACTAAAAATCTCGAGACATTACTTGTATGGTGAGAAGAGTGAGATATGCCGTGACATAAGAGCCCCAAGTACTTCTTCACCTAAAAGGAGCTCAACATGAGATAGAAGCATTGGTTGGAGTTGATGAAGGACTATGACTGTACTCTCCACTATCACCCAGGAAAGGCCAATATGGTAGCTGATGCACTTAGTCAGAAATCCTAGTCACTAACTCTTGCATCACTGACCACCAATGAGCATCTCATAGAGGAGGCTAGGAAACTAGATTTGGAGCTACTAGTGGAGGTGTCAACTTGTCACTATCGGCATTGGTAATATAACCTAGTCTGGTGGATAGGATTGCTGCAGCTTAGGGTACTGATGCAGAGTTACAGAAGCTGATAACAGAATGCGAGGAAGGAAACTAGAAAGACCCAGATTTCTTTATAAATAAAAGCAGGATTCTCAAGTTCAAAGGGAGGTTATGTGTGCCTAGTGATGGTGATTTGAGAGACAGTTTTGAGAGAGGCACACAGCTCTCCCTACTCCATTCACCCTGGCAGCACAAAAATGTATAAGGTCCTCAAGGGCTCCTACTGGTGGAAGGGAATAAAGAATGATGTGGCCATGCATGTGTCTAGATGCCTCACGTTCCAGCAATTCAAGGCTGAAAGGCAAAGGCCTCATAGGTTATTATAGTCACTACCTATTCTAGAGTGAAAATGGAAGAATATTACAATGGACTTCATCATAGGCTTACCCCGTACTCAGAAGGGTATGGATGCCATTTGGGTAGTTGTGGACTGCTTGACTAAAGCAGCTCACTTCATCCCACTCAAGGTCATATTTTCTATGGAAAAGTTGGCCAAGTTGTGTATTAACATCATTTGCTTGCATAGTATACCTATTAGCATCATTTCTGATCGAGATCCTAGATTCACTTTCAAGTTCTAGACATGTGTGCATAATGCTATGGGTATGCAGTTGAATTTTAGCACTGCATTTCACCCACAAACTGATGGTCGGTTAGAAAGGACTATCTAGACATTAAGACCTACTTCGAGCATGTGCCTTGGATATGAGTTACAGTTGGGACGAGAACAATTCTCTTATTGAGTTCTCCTACAACAACAGTTATCAAGCCACCATTGATTGTCCCCATTTGAGGCACAGTATGGCAGAAAGTGCCGGACTCCACTCTATTGGGATGAGGTTGGTGAGCGGCATATTTTAGGTCCAAACTTGATATAGGCTACTAGTGAGAAGGTGAATGTAATCAGAGAGAGGATTAAAGTAGCTCAGTCTAGACAGAACAACCATGTAGATGTCAGGAGGAAACATTTGGAATTTAGAGTTTGAGACAAGGTATTCTTGTGGATATCCCCAGTTAAAGGGGTAATGTGGCTCAGTAAGAAGGGGAAGCTTAATCAAAGGTTTGTGGGATAGTACGATGTATTGAAAAGGATCGGCCTGGTAGCTTACCAGATAGATTTACCACTAGAGTTGGAGGGTACACATGATGTCTTCCATGTATCCATGTTGAGGAAGTACATTCATGACCCCACTCAAGTCTTAACTTACATACCCCATGAGTTGGAAGAGAATTTTACCTACATGGAGTATCCAGAGAAGATTGTTGACCGGAAGGACTGTGTTCTTCACATCCACATTGTTTCCTTCGTTAAAGTGAAATGGATGAACCACCCAAAATATGAAGCATCCTAGGAGCGGGAAGATGAGATGATGAAGCAGTATCCTAAATTGTTTGATTTATTAGGTATGTTCAATTTCGAGGATGAAATTCTTATAAGGTGTGGAGAATGTTACACCCGTGCCCTTACTTGGTTTGATTTGAACTGTTCTGATAGGTCTCAGATCGGAACTGGGAAGCATAGTTGGATTTTGGCTCGTGGTCACCCATTTCCGAAGGCAGAGAGATGACCCCATATGTTCATGCATTGCATGCCAGTCCAACCGGAGGGGATTTGTACCTTCTGATCCCATACGGTAAGTGACCCCCTCCCCACACATGAATCGTAGCATGTACCAAAGTTATCGAAAGACTATGATTATGGTCGAGGGAAACTAACCGTATAAGACCAGCTGGTGGACAACAAGCAGTCAAGACAGTTTGCTTTTTTGACCACCAAAAACAGCCCGGACCTGAATCCGGTGACTATTTTTGGTGACCAAACAGGTTGCTAGTTGGGTTTTGATGCCTGTGGGACCCACCACCAGCATTTTCGATAGCCTTGGATGATCCCAAATCATCCTCCACACCTTTATCATGACATGAGCACTTCACGGACCAAAGTAGTTGGGTCCTCATGCTCTGGAAGTCGGATTAACCAGATCAGACCGAACAAGCTAAATAGGCCTTAAGGCCTAACCTAGCTTATAAGTGAGAAATGAGGATTCATTTCCTCATTTCTCATTTGTGTTCAAATGTGGAGAGGAGAAGGAGGAGAGAAAAGAAGAAGAGGAAGAAGAGGAAGAGGAAGGAAGGGAGCTTACCTTGCTGTCAGCTACTGCCTAGTCAACGAAAACTCTGCCAGAGGTAAGTACAACCTCTTCTACTACTCTCTCTCTCTTCATTTTAACCTAGGGCAAGCTAAGTATAGGAGTAATCTTGGTGCAAAAACCCTCTTAAGCTCGGGGATTGCTTGTTCCACCTCCCTGGCGCCATTACCGAGCTCAAACCGAGTCCGATGAGCTCTGACAACAAGAATAACCAAATGACCACCTAGGGTTTCAATCGTTCGATCGACATATCTCCCAAATGGCTTGGTGGAATCGGAATTTTATTAGCTTAGAGTGATGCTAGGAAGATCCCCCACAAACTCCATGGAACAAATCCTGGCGATAGGGCCCGATTTGGAAAACCCCAAATCATGTGGGTAGTTGCTATACTGCCACAGGAAATAAGCCACCAGAAGCACTAGGGCTGTTTTCAGTGACAATTCGAGCCTTAGGAGCTCTCTATGATGTCCATCGGAAACAACAATGATATTTCTGGTGGACAGTGTCTGTTTCTAGTGATATTACTGTCACCGGGGGACTTTGACATTCGGTTACCTTCATGTCTAGGATAGTGATGCACACGAGCCCCGAGGTTAGAATTGAATTAAGAGATTGGTGGCCATACTTGAACCCTAACACGCACAAGCCTAATCAAGGTGAGGGATGGATTGCTTTTATTTTGGAGAACGTTTATTTATTTTAGAATTGCTCACATGTGTAGATTTTTATGTGATTAATTATATTGCTCACATGATGATGAAGATGCAACATATTTAAATTTTTACAGATTTGAATTGAAATGTTTAAGGATATGCATAGTGGGATCCGGTGTGGCCGAGGTGGTACCAGTACCGTGATCGCCATGTGTTTGCTGTATGTATGAGATAGAATCCGGTGTGGCCGAGGTGGTACCAGTACCATGTTTTCTGTATGCTTGTTACATTCATGCATTGAATATGTGCATTAAAGTAGTTGTAGTTGCGGATTACACCTTGTGACCGATGTGTTACTAGTATTGTGTACTTTGGGACTGTATATGGAAATGGATACGCTTCGAGGCTGATGGACATACCATTGTTGCGTAGTCCATACTCAACTGTTATTATGCATGATAGATTAGGTAAACGATCGTGGGTTACACCTTGAGGCCGAGGTGTTACCGGTATCGTGTACCTCGAGACTGTACTTGGAGATAGATTACACTTTGTGGCAGAGGTGTTATCAGTATCGTGTAATTCATACTAACTGCATTACTATGAAGGCATGTAGATTATTTGTGGTTAGGTATCACTCCCTATGCTACGAACCCTTTCCAATAGGGGTTACGGTGTTGGATAACCTATTGTGGTATGTTCGATGTGCCTTTCCGAAATGCCACACCCGTGGTATGATGTGATTTTTGTCGAAGGCGGGAACTTGTCCGAGGTGGTTGATGTGTTACCGGTGCCATGACTGCTAGGAGGGGGTTATCAGGGGTTTCCTAGGTAACCCATGGACGCATATAGGGACCGACAGGCTCCTATTCATGACTAGGGTTTGTATCCCTGCATAGTCGATGGCGGTTTCGAGATGAGGGATATAGCCTGATGTGCCATAGTAGCATTTTACCAGACTTAGTTTGTATTCTTAGGTGGATACTAAAATAAATGAATTGCATCACGAGCATCATGGATTATATGTTTAATTTCCGTAATCATGCATCATAAATTATTACTACAACTGTTCTTCTTGGATGTGCTTGAACCCCACCCCTCATTGAGCAACTTGGAAAGCTCACCCCACGTATACACCCCTTTTTAGATGATGATGCAGGTATTGTGGTGCCAATGGCGTGCGACCAGTTATCCTCTGGGTCAGAGTATGGTGTGAGCAACTAGTGGGTTCTAGAAGTGGAGGAGCACAATCAGGACTATGCTTGCGATCACTGTGCTTATGCCACACCATGAGATGTACAGTATATTATTGATACTTTTGATATAGACTGTGGATGGTATATTTTGAGGGTTATGTTTATAAGTCTTGGATAATTGTAATAGAATAACTTGGTTATGGATATTATATTATCATTAGATATTTTTCCATTTTATTCATGATTCCGCTATTATACTCTAATTTCATTGCTTTTGGTTTGCTTGTGATGCGAAATTGTGAAATGTTAAGGTATTGCGATCAGAGATCCTGGTAGGTTTGTAAGATAGGTACACACCACTGGTATTCCTAATGGTAAGTTGGGTCTACTGGATGTGGGGTGTGACATGTTGGGGACACCTCGATCTTCCTGGTGAAAACTAGACTTCAACCCTAGGCACGTTATAAATGGGCCGACTAAGTTTGATCATACTACAAATGCATCTATTGTACACACAACTCAGGAAGATATTACAAACATCTAAGCAAGAAGAATGAGGATTAAATCCACATACTTGTATCCAATTGCTCTGCATGGTTAGTTTACAGAATGAAAAGCAGACATACTTAAATAGTGGAGAAATCAGGACAAAAGATAATCCAAGCATTCATCTTATCAGAAAACATTAAATCTACTCCTAACATCATCAAGTAATACATGATATCACTAAACATCGGGATCGGGATCGGGATCATGGAAAAGGAAACATCATACAATCATGTTACATCTCATGATTCAAGAAAGATTTATGTAGCATAGGACACACATGGGACAAATGACCAAACTATCCCTAACTCAGGCTAAATAGAAGAAAAGGCTGAAAACAAGAGGAAAAATCGAAAGGGAAAAACCTAGACATGAGATCTAAGACTTTTTTTTTTGGGGTAAGAACATGAAATCTGAGACTAAAATTATTAAATTATTTAAAATATAATGAAATGAATTTAAAGAAAATAAGATATCAAAGATTTAAAATGTGTTGTGAAATCATCAAGAAAATCTATTTATGAAATAGATCGACAAAGATAAAGAATGTGAGAAAAGTATTAAATAAAACACTAAAAATCTAAGAAATTCAGGTTTGAAAGGAAACATACATATCTATAACTTTATAGAGGGACATTTTATAAAAAAAATAAAAAAAATGGATGAAAAGTCATGTATGATTTCCATGTTGAGAACAGACTAGTAGATGAAGAAAATTTGCTTTAAAATAAAAGACTAAGCCTAAAAATTATAATCGAAAGATGAGACATAAATATGCAACTTTTAAGAAGAAAGATTTCTAAAATGCACTATGGTAATAACATATAACTAGTGCACAACACTATTTCCCTATTGAGGGCAGTAGGGATCTGTGCTTAATAAAAGGGGGATAATTGTGCATAAAAACTCGGAATTCAATTCCTTAAAAAGGGGTTGAAAAAGGAATTATTTCTCTACGATTTTCTTGAAGAGAGTAATAATAGAGAAATGGCATAGGCTCATGAAATATAAGTCACAAAGAGAACTAGTGCATTATGACAACAAAATAACTCCAAAAATGATTGTAATATGCATAAATATCGGTGTAACAATAGCTTGAACTTTACGGGATCATTCAAAACTGTAGACACCCAATTTTGTCACCCCCCTCCGGCTATGATGAATTACGGATCTTGGACGTGACTTCTTGCTTCTGATCGATAGAGATGATAATTGATTAAGGAAACCCAGAAACATCCCCTACCTACCCGAAAACCCTGAAAGTCCCGAGCGGGAGAAAAGAGGGCCCAATTATGAATTTTCATATCTAAAAGAATCTGGTCAAAATGACCATATGGATGGATAGCACTCAGAATTATGATTCTAATCATATATGATACATCAAAATCAGACCATCGGATCTCTCGCAATCTTCCCTAGAAAATCACATTTTTTCGCATGCATCTCGTGTGCACTAGCCAACCAGCCAGCCCGCAGGCCAGCCAGCCAACCCCGTATGCATGCCATGCACGCTAGCCAGCTAGCCTGCCAGCCTCCCGTGCCCCCGCATGCCAGACCCACGCCCTTGCCTACCAACCTTGCACGCCTATGCCTACCATTAGTCCTCGAGTGCCAGCCCCGCCCCTTTGCCTACCCACCTCATGCACCTGCGCATTCCCCCGCTCCTGCCAATCGTGTGCCTCTACTCTTGCCAGTCGCGTGCCCCCCTTGATAGTCCCTAGCCCTTGCCTGCCCACTTTATGTGCCTGCGCCAGCCAGCAGTGCGCCCCCGCGTGCCTACCTTGCGCCCCTGCGTGCCAACCCTGCACCCTTGCCTACTAGCCCTACGCCCTGCCTGTTAGCCCCGTACACACCCAACCTGTCCTATGCACCCATGTATGGTTTGTACACCCCTGGCCAGCCGCGTGTGCCCCTATCAATGGCCGAAATATCTATTCCGCTGACCCGGTGGGTGAAGAAATTTTCTCTTCACCAATTTGTGCACCTTACACTATCCTGCTAGCATACCCTACTGTACAACCTCCCATTGGCCCCAAAAGAAATATTTTTATGTTAGTGGCCCAAAAAAACTTACTTTTTCCCTATTAGTCAAAGAAAACCATCTTCCACGCCATTGGTCCAAATTCTCATATTTTCATCCCATTGGTTTAGCAAAACCACTTTTTTCCCCCATTGGCCATAGAATTTCCACTTTCCTCCCTATTGGTTCGAGAATCCTATAAATACCCCCTCCCTTTGGTTTACACACCACAACATCCCAAGCTTCTTAGTGAGCATCCCCTTAGAGAAGTCCTACCCTCTCTCCTCCCCCTCCCCCCTTGAGGTTTTTCAAGTCTTCGGAGAGACATTCATAAGATCTAAAGTGTTTTTCGAATCTTCAAAGTGTTCTTTGGGCCTTCGAAACTCTTTAATGCTTTGCTTTCTTTGAGTGAGTTTTGGTTGGAAAAATCTCCTCCTACTCTCCCTCCACCTTTTGAGGTTTGTCAAGCCTTCGAAGAGATCTTCATAAGATCTAAAGTGTTCTTTGGGCCTTCGAAGTTCCTCAATCCTTAAAGAATAGCCTATTCCCAGTGGAAGCTCTACTAGAGTGCCACCTCAGCCAAAGTCCAAAAATAGCTCATCCTAGTGGGAGCTCTGCCAGAATATCTATAGCCTAACCCTCTCATAGCCTATCCTCATCGGAAGTACTATCAGAGTGCCACCTCATCCAAAACCTGAAAGTGGCTCATCCCTAACGGAAGCTCTGCCGAATCAATACCGCAATCAAAATCCGAAGGCAACCATTCCTAGTTGGAAATCTGTCCAATCAATATCTCTCGAGAAAAGGAAGTTAGAGGTCAAGACCATCTTCCCCTGAGCCTAGAGAATCCAAAAGAGAGTCCGTGCTAGTGCTGAATAGGGGTCCACCCCTCTTGACCCGAAACAGGGGTTAAGTTCAAGTACAATTTCTCAATTGAATTGTCATCATGTAGACTTTATATTAACTTTGTTTTAGTGTACATAGTTATTTAAATTCAATCGTACATATGAGTGATAACTTAGCCATGCATGCGGAATAAGAATAATCATGGAAAATGTTCATTCTTAAGCATCTAGTAGGAAGACTGGTTGAACCGGGTAGATTGGGTGCCTAACACCTTCCCAACTCTACAACCTAACACTTACCCTAAATCTCTAGACCATACCAACTATCGGGCCCTTTTTTAGGAATCGGGCCCACCACCAGGTCCTAGGCCCATAATTCTAGGTGGTGACTCCAAACCCCTATTGCATGATCCTGATCCCCATATTAGACCATCACCAAATCCCTATCTCGAATGATGAACTTTACACTCTTATGAAATAGGCCTCCACGTATCTTTGGGTGGCGATATGGTGGTGTGGGGCTTGTAGGATAAGCACACATGACACACCCCTCCCTCATAAAAGAGAAAGAGGAGAGAGGACGGAATGCATGCAAGTCCTTCCCCCCTTGTCTCATCTCCGGCCGCTACCCTCATAGTGGTGACTCTAATGGGGATATGTCAAGCTTCCGACACTAGATGCTATCATTAAATGTAAGACTTTCCACCACATTTGCTTGAAAACATATTTGGCTAACCCCATGTGTATTCGCTAACCACATTATGCATCGTGCTTGAAGTGAAATCATTTGGCAAGGGCTCCCTGTCATGCCCTCACCCGCACCCTTGGGGAGGTCAGTGCATGTCATGGAGAGTACTTTAAGAGCAAATGGTAGCCGCTTCCTATATAAGGGTGTGGGGTATTATTAAACAGCGAGGATGTTCATAATTGTGCCAGCACCCTCAGGGAGGTCTGTGCACTTTATGACATTCTGAGATTTAATAATGATATTCCCACATTACACTTTTGCACACAATCACTCACGGTTCCACCACCCATGGCCAGTTGCTTAACCTCGTGTGTAGTCACGAGTAATGGGCAAGGAAGTCACCCCCTTGATCTCATACCTCTGGGTATATCAAAAGGATCACGTACCTTGCGTATATGGATTCTATCAAGGAAGCCTTATCCGTCTTATTGCATCCACCGCATGCTCGCATCATGTAGGAAATAGATGGAAGACACTAGAAACGCCAAAAGCTGATCTGTAGAATTTGCTTTTGGTCTTGAAAAGAAATTTTTCTATGATACGTTCTAGTCGTGAAGAAATTCTTTCCTAACTGGGTTTTGGATTAAAGGTGTCCATACTCCTTCGAAATAAAATTTGGATGATTTGGCATATGCAATTCAGATTGACTTCTGTCAAAAGTCCCACAAAATGACGAATTATCTAAAACACCCCAAGGAAACTAGGAGGAAGGTCACCTAGTGGGGTGAGATTAAGGAAAATATGACTTTATTGGCAAAGAATGTATTAATAGGGGTATTCTTATCAAGCCATTTGTGTGTATCTCCCGCTTATGATATTGAGTGGACTAGGGGCATCAAACCCTAACCATTCTCTATCATTGAAGTGGACTAACTTTGGATGAATTATTGGTTAACAATTGAGTGGATGAATGAACAAAGGGTTGGGAATGCAAGAATCCTAAAATAAGCCACTTTTGATTCAGGCACAATTCCACATCTCAAGTATTCTCCACGGTCCATTTGGACACGTTAGGGTAACCGGTTAACTCGCTTAAGTCCAATGTCACCTCCATCGTTTCTTTGAGATTGTCTACTGCCAAATGATTACAACCCAGTTCACACGGATCCACACGACTTTGAATTACTTGAGCAGGCATGGGTCCATCCCATGGAGACCTTGCAGATAGAAATGACCGAGGTCAAGAGAGGAATAGCCTAGATACTACATGCACTCCAAAACCCTCCCAGAGCTGATCCCAGGACTGAGCCAACACCGGCTATAGGAGATTTGGAACAGAATGGAGCTATAGGTTATCATGAAAACTCTTCCTGATTTGACTCAGGAGAACCAGAGCAAGTCAGGCCAACCGGTCAAAGAGGATCTTCACCTACCTATCCAAATGGTTAACGGGGGGCCTATTCCAAGGTCCCTCATCCCAAGGTCGTGATTGAAGATGAGCAAGAGGAATTTGCAGCGCACATCCGAATGGGACCTCCAGAGAAGAAAAGGGAAAAAAAAGTCAAAAAGCAATTGGAAAAGTTGGAAAATATACTCCAAACGAGAAAGAGTTTGGAAAGCCAAACAGTGGATTTTGATTAATTGAGTTTCTTTTTCGGAGCAAGGATTATCGAGAAGTTTAAATGGCAAACCGATACATTTGATGGGTTAGAAGACCCTAAGGCTCATCTCAAAGTCTTTCTCAGCATCGCCAAGTCATGGCAGCTAGCTGACAAGCAGATGGGGTAAGCCTTCATGTTAACCCTACCAGGACCCGCATTAAGATGGCTTACACAGTTAGAGAATGCCCAAACTCAGAATCGGACAACAGTGGTGAAAGCCTTCACCAAGTAGTACTTATACAACACTAAGGTAGATGTGAAGCATCGAGAGCTCGAGACATTAAGACAGTAGCCTAGAGAAGGTTTCATCGCCTTCTTGATGAGGTTTAGGGATAAGGCCTCCAAGATGGCAGACCGGCCTTCAGAAGCAGAACAAGTGGAGATGTTGATTGAAAATCTGTCAAAGCTTTATTATGATGTCCTTTACTATCAACATCTGAAAACTTTTGATGCCTTGATAGCCATCGGTACACGTGTGGAAAACAAAATCCTAAGGGAAGCTCAGTATCAAGGATCCTTCAAGGGTGCAGGGAAGAACACCAGAGTCGGACGTGGAAAGGTTCCCGAAACCAATGTGGTAGGTGCGGTCCAACAGTCAGTCTCATATATCACTTCTTCACAATCATTTGTGATACAAGCAGATGCACCCTCCCAGAAGGCTCCTCACCCGAGGAGACAATTCACTGATTTGGGAATGCCCGTAACAGCAGTATCTGAGAAGTTAAAGAAACAAGGATTGCTAAGGACAGTGGCTCCAAGGGTAGTCAGCAACCCTCCCCCGGCTTGGTATAGAGATCATGAATATGTGCTTACCACACTCAGAAGGGGCATACCACTGAAAGATGCTTAGGTCTGCAACATGCAATTCAGGACTTGGTAGACAATAGGACTATTAAAGTCAAGGTCAAGCAATCTCCTAATGTCCATACCAATCCACTCCCAGACCATGAAACTGTCAACATGTTGGCAACAATGAGTGACTGGAAAAATTGGGACCCTCGGTTCTATGATCCAACCCATTTTATTAGGGATACCAAGAAATGTCAAGAGGAGAGGCATGTTGAATGGCAAGAGAAGTTTCGGCTTGCGCAAAGATTGTCTCTCCCTCAGGAATTAGTAGGGCACACCCATTTCATAAAAAATGCTTGTCAAGAGGAGTGCGACTCCTTCCAAAGGGCCATTCACATGTATCAATTGGATAAACACTTTTGTCATCCCATGTTCTATGACCATATGAACAATTTAGATGAAAAAGAAACAGAGAGTGATCCCACCCAACTCATCGAATCCTGAGCCTGGAAGAACACATGAATGCATGCACTTACAGGAAGGTCATAAATTAGCCAGAGCCATAAGGACTCCCAAAAGGAAAGAATCGTTAGAAGAAGAACCAAAAGATCAGTCACCCGCATTCATCCTTCCTCATCAACAGAAGAATCCATCGTACTATACCTCGAACTTTCACCATATTACCAACCTCCACCATATCACCAACTTCCATCATATTACCAACCTCCACCATACCATCAACCTTGACCACACCATTAAGGAGAAGGGACCTCATCATCTTATCACTCCCTATCTTCCTCACAATATCCTACTTCTTATGTTAGATCACCTTCATATCACCCCACCTCCTATCCCTTATCACCCTCATACCAATCTCATTCTCAAGGTTTGGTGGATTATCCAAGAGAAGAATGGGTAGGCAGATACAACTGGAAGGATATGCTTGCACTACTGGATTCTCCAAAGATAACCTCGTCAATAGGTTCGGTGAATATCTTAGGAGAAAATCAAGATGGTGATCCCACTTCTCTAATTCAGACAACCTTACCTCAAGAGGATAAACTGGAGAACATTGAAGAAGTCACACATGACCTCCTCAGAGTAGTAATGACATTGGTAGTGGGAGAACAAGTCAAAGAGCACACCTCACTAATTCACATAGTGAGCGACACAAAGGATGATGAATTTGGTCTAATCCAACTTTGAGCTAATGAATTCAAGTCTAGACCTATGGAAGTCTTCTGGTCCATGCGCTTTGAATACTATGAGCATTTGGATGTAGGAGAATTTGATGGTCAAGAGGAATCTGATGAAGAACCAAGTGAGGGGGAAATCAGTGAAGAAGAAGTTGATGACGAAAATGATGAGGATGAGAGTGAAGATGATGGGGATGACTCTGATTCTCAAGATAATGATGAGTATCCAAACTGGGATGATTACCCGGGGCCTTGGGATAATAATGAAGATGATGAGTCGGGGTATGATTCACCCATAGATCCAGGAGGATATTCAGTGTTTGCCATCAGGGGAGATGACCCCATGATTGACCCAACGGCTATCCAATCAACACTCACAATTCAAATGGAGGAAGATGGGTCTACCTCAGAATAAAAAAGTAGTGAGGACTCCAGAGATCATGAAAATGTCTTCGAATGTCATGAGAATTATGTGGCAGACCTCGACGAGCAATTGTGTGATATTTGATGATCTTAACAAATGTCAAGAGTTAATAAAATAATGCAAACCAAAGAAAGCCCAACCCATCCGTGAGGATACCTGTGTTATTAATCTAGGAACCGACCAATGCCTTCTTGAGGTAAAAATTGACATTACCCTTGATGACAAAGAAGCAGAACAGATGATTATTCTTCTGAACGAATTCGCCAAAGTCTTTGCTTAGTCTTATGAGGATATGCCTGGTATAGACCCCGAAATCGTGCAACACCACTTGTTGACCTATCCTGGGGAAAAAACGGTAAAACAAAAGCTTAGAAGGATGCATCCAGAATGGAGTGAAAAGATCAGAGAAGAATTTGTAAAGTAATGGAATGCAGGGTTCTTATAAGTGGTAAAATAACCCAGTGGTTGGCCAACATTGTACCAGTGCCAAAGAAAGATGGTAAGGTACAAATATGTGTGTGGACTTTCGAGATCTTAACAAGGTAAGCCCTAAAGATGACTTCCCATTACCTCATATTGATGTATTGGTTGACAACATAGCAGGGCATGCCTTGTTATCATTTTTGGATGGATTCTAGGGATACAGTCAAGTAAGCATGCACCCAGAAGATTGTGAGAAGACAACCTTCACCATGCCATGGGGAACTTATTGTTATAAGGTGATGCCTTTTGGACTAATGAATGCCAAGGCAACTTACCAAAGAGCAGCTACTGCCATATTTCATGACATGATGAATAAAGATGTGAAAGTCTATGTGGATGTCATGATAGTGAAGTCAAAAGATCCGTAGGGGCATATTCCTGCACTAAGGCAATTCCTTAAAAGGATCAAGAAGTGTCAGCTAAAGTTGAATCCTCAGAACTGTGTATTCGAGGCAACAACAGGAAAGTTGTTGGATTTCTTGTTGAGTGAAAGAGGCATTGAAGTTGACTCTATCAAGATCAAGGCAATTCAGGAGATGCCCACACCTTGGACTAAGAAGCAAATTCGAGGATTTTTGGGTCACATCCAGTATTTCAGCAGATTCATAGCTCAGTTGACTACAATCTGTGAACCAATTTTCAAGTTGCTAAAGAAGGATCAGCCCACGGAATGGAATGACCAATGCCAATAAGCTTTTGACAAGATCAAAGGATACCTCATGAACCCACCAGTATTGACACCACCAGTGGAAAGAGAACCACTTCTGTTGTACTTATCAGTAGGAGAGTATTCCATGGGTTCATTGCTAGCATAAAAAGAGACAGAAAAAGAGGCAGAGAATGCCATATATTACCTCAGCAAGAAGTTTCTAGAGTATGAGACATGATACACATCTTTGGAAAGAACTTGTGCTGCATTGATTTGGGCAACGAAAAGGTTACGACACTATATTTTAGCTTATCCGGTATGATTGATCTCAAGAATGGATCCAATCAAGTACCTCTTTGAGAAACCAGCCCTTACAGGAAGGATGGCTTATTGGTTGATGTTGCTATTAGAGTTTGACATCACCTATATTACTCAGAAATCTAACAAGGGGCAAGCTATAGCCAATCATTTAGCTACACACCTCGTGGAAGATGGAAGGACCCTGATGATGCCTTTCCTGATGAAGATATCATAGCAATAGAGGAAGAAGACACAGCTAATGAATGGCAGTTGTTCTTTGATGGAACGACTAATCAAAAATGGTGTGGCACGGGAATATTGCTTGTCACTTCTGATGGTCTTTATTTACCTTCATCATTCCACCTCGATTTTCCCTGTACTAACAACATTGTTGAATATAAAGCTTGTGCCTTGGGACTCAAAACTGCTTTGACTATAGGGGTAAAAAGGATCAATGTTTATGGTGATTTATCCACTGTCATTTTTCAAACGCAAGGAAAGTGTAAGACCAGAGAAGAGAAGCTGAAGCCGAATCAAGAACATTTGGAAGAGGTAATTGAACACTTTGAGAAGATCACATTTGAATACTTCCAAAGGGACAAAAACCAGTTTGCCGATGCCCTTGTGACCTTTGCTTCCATGGTAGAGTGCAACCCTATGGCTAGGGTTCGACCATTCTTGGTGGAATAATGAAGCAGGCTTATTTATCAGAATTCGGTGAACTCTCTCACTATGGATGGTCGGTCTTGGTTTGCTCACATAATGGATTTCATCAGGGAAAGGAAGTACCCGGTCGAGGCAACTGAAAGAAAAAAGAAATTTCTAAGGAGATATGCCACCCAATTTATCTTTCAAGGAGACTTGTTGTACAAGAGATCCTATAATAGAATCCAGTTACTGTGTGTGGATGAAGAACAAGCTACAACCATCATGGAGGAAATTCAATAAGGTCTCTATGGACCCCACATGAATGCCAAGATGCTAGCTAAGAAGATCCTCAAGCTGGGATACTATTGGAACACAATGGAAGTAGATTGCGTGGACTTTGTCAAGAAATGCCACAAATGTCACATATTTGCCAATATCATACATATCCCACCAATGGAGTTACACTCTCTCAGTTCTCCTTAGCCATTCTCTACTTGGGGCATTGATATCATAGGGAAGGTCAACCCTAAAGCATCCAATGGTCACGAGTTCATCTTGGTAGCTATTGATTATTTCACCAAGTGGGTAGAAGCTCAATCATACACAGTACTTACATATACTAAGGTGAAAAAATTCATCTAAGAAAACATCATTAGTTGATATGGAGTGCCTCAAGAGTTAATATCGGAGTAGGGATCTCATTTCTGGGGTAAAATAGACAAAATCTACACAAAGTTGGTTATCATAAAGCATCACTCTACCACTTACAGACCATAGACCAATGGGACAGTAGAAGCATCCAATAAGAACATCAAGGTCATCCTATAGTGAATGGCTGAAACACACAAGGATAGGGCAGATAAGTTACCCCTTGCCTTATGAGCATATCGGACCTTAACAGGAGCAACTCCCTTCTCTTCGGTATATGGGATTGAAGTGGTTCTACCCGTGGAAATCCTAGCACCATCCCTAAGGATGCTTCTTGATAGTCAGCTACCTAAAGGAGAATAGGTGAAGGCCAAACATGACGAGCTCAACTTTCTCGATGAAAGACGTATGAAAGCCATTAATAATCTGAAGAAATATCAACTGAGAATGGAAAGGGCCTTTAACAAGAATGTGAAGCCCCGCCACATAGAGGAGGGTGAGCTTGTACTTCGAGAACAAAGAGCCCCAATTCATGAACTAAGAGGAAAATTCATGCCCAACTGGAGTGACCCACTCACTGTCAAAGAGATTCTACCAGGCAAAGCTGTAAAACTCATAGACCACAACGGCGAAGAAATACCCAGACTAGTCAACATGGATCAACTCAAGGATACTATGTCTGAAAGGGTGAATAGCTTGAACTACGCTAGACCTGATTCCTCTCAAGGGATACGTAGGCAACTTGACATGTGCAAGTGTGGTTGAGTCTCAACCATTTAAAGGCAATAAATTGGTTCTTAAATTAATAATCAAAGTATCTAAAAGATCATCATAGCTTGTGTCCCCCAAGAATTTCCATTTGGCATATAAGACCATTAAGTGTCTATTATTCGCCTATAGTCCTCCAAATTCTTATCCAGAATTTCATTCCCCAAAAGAAAATCACCATATGGCACTAGTATATCAAGGCCAGTTTATTCCCCATCCTTGATTAGTCACAAAAAAAAAAAGAGAGAGAGAGAGAGCTTGATGGAACCATGGTAAAGGTTTGGTTGTGTCAGTAGCTAATGAGTAATGCTTTGATAAATCATCACATCTCCTTTTGTTTGTGATGGTTGTAGGAAAATTCATAGGCTCGTTGGATGAGACATTGAGAAAATGAACCTTGGACATAAACATGAGGGCACTAGGACTGTTGGAATCTATGAATGTGTTAATGCTCGGTCAGATCAGGTGTGTAAAATTACATCACCAGTTACTCCAACAAATGCCTCAACACTGAGATGCCAATTTCCATATATTTTGGTTTGGATTAGTTGAGATTTGCCTAACTCTCGATGAATTCTGAGTTTGTATGCTATCTCCACCCAAAGGTAGGTTATTCCAACCATCTATGAAGAAATATTACTTAGAGGAAATTCAGGATTTCTTCGGATGGAAAGAGGAGGAAGTGAAGCAATTCATTAGATATGGGAATATTGACATTTTGAAGGTGGCTCAGATCTTCGTTCAATATCTATCATTGGGAGGAATCCATCAACAGAGATCACAAGATGCTTATCTACTTTGCATGATAGCTTGCTATATTCTCTGAACTCCTAGACGTGCTACACCACTCCTTCTGATAGAAGTGGTAAAGCAGTTGAAGAAAAGAGGTGACATCATCCCTACGGTCCTCGCAGAAATGCCCAAGGGATTTGATGACATGAGCCATAGCCATAGATTCGGACTAGATCATTATCAAAGAAGTCTTGCTATTTTTCAGATTTGGCTCCTCGAAAAATTGAAGTTGACTAGGCCATTAAAAGAATGCCAACTCAGAGCTCTTTGCTGCTAGGATAAGAGGGAAGTTTCGGAATTCAAGTTTATCATCGATTGGGAGAAGTGCCTGTAAGAAAGGACTGCACAAGATACTGTATAGAGATGCCCAGGGTGGCCACATGAAGATTTTCTAATGAAGACCCCTAGACACAACTATGTCAAGTTGATGGGATTGACTCATACGTCCTTTTACCTACCCACCTATATCAGCCGACAGTATGGATTGAAAGAAGATGATCCAGGAGAGTTGATGAATTTCTACCCACCCTAAGAACTGTCTCCCAACCTTGTTACTTACCTATCTTGTCTATGGTAGGAAAGTTATTTTCATTCCATTTATTGAACTTGGTAGTAAGGTGGTATGATATTTGGATTTTCATGTTATTCTAATTATTCTAATGAAAACTTGAGTTGTGGAATTAATCGTGCCTAAAAATTCAAAATTCATAAATAAAATTGGCTTTATAACACCAATAAATCTTCATTCATAAAAAGGCCAAATACAAAAGGAAGGAGTAAAACATGGGGAGGAAAAAGGAAAAGAGAAAAAATGTACATGTGTTTGCACTTGCAAGAACTACAAGAAAAGATCCCTAGGAATCAAAGTCATCATCTGAACCATACTCGGGGTCGCCATCATGGAATGTCGAGGAGCTCGTAGATGCCAATCCTATATCCTCCAGCCCCCGGGTTAGATCCTGAATCTGTTCATACTGTTGGGCATTCTCCTACTAGTAGGAGCTAACTTGGCTCTCTAAGGCAATAATCCTTCCTTCCTGAGGAATACAAGAAAGGATCAAGAAAGAGTAATAAAAGAAAAAAAAAAGAAGAGAGAGAATATATTGTCAATCACCACCTCGCACAAACTATGATGCATCCTCTTGATCTCGGTATAGACCTCCGGAGACACCTGAGAAAGAGCATATCAGCCAAGGGAGGTCAAAAGTCAATTGAGGGATGGCTAGATACTCACATAGTCATAAGGAATAGGCAGCCCAAGGGAAGCATTTATGTCTGTTCTCTGCCACAGAAGATGAGGGATGCTAGGAGTGGCTATGTTGGGATAGGACCAACCTGGGTAGCCGTGGAAGGGGATGGTGGCTATCCTGAGGGACCCACCCACACTAGTTGAAGGTTTGGTTTGTGATGGACTAGCAGCACTGACATGTGATTGAACTGTAGAAAGATCTACATGTCGTTTTCTCCCCTGAAAGAACATCAATCATGACCAAACAAAATGAAATTGAAGCGTGAAAGAAATACTCAAGGAAGAGCAACGTACCATTGGACCGTCAAGAACAAGGGGGTGCATACCATCTCTTGCCCCCAAGGAAGGTCTTGAAGTCTCTATCCTGGTTAAGGAATGAATCATCCTATACTCCGTTGGCCAGTCTCTCGACCTGGTCCATAGGAATGCACTTCGGACAATGCATGGTGGGTGGAGGGAGACAAGGAGAGAAGCGTGTATCGGAATTAGACCACTGGGGTATAAGTCTCCCTCCCAATACCAAGCATGGCCCCATATGCCCCTGAATAAGTATCTGACATGAGCAACTTCATCAAGGTTTGGGAATGTAAAAGGCTGGAACGGTCTCTAAGTGACCTGCAAATTCAAGAAAAAGTAAGTACAACACAGGATAGAAGGAAATTTAATGACAAATATGGCCTACCTTTGTAAGACTATTCCGGAGAGAATGAGCAGTGGTCCCTAGAAGATAGTGCCGGCCCCTAAGTACCCAACTATTTCCCCATCTTGTGGCTATGGGAAAAGGTGATGCTCGAGGATCCTTCAGTATGGGAGCTATGATCTCCAAATTCTCATAGCACCAGGACTGATTTAAAAAATCAAAGTGAGGAAATACAACCAAATGAAACGAAATGAGTATAAGGACGAGA
Organism: Macadamia integrifolia; assembly: GCF_013358625.1. Taxonomy (NCBI): domain Eukaryota; kingdom Viridiplantae; phylum Streptophyta; class Magnoliopsida; order Proteales; family Proteaceae; genus Macadamia; species Macadamia integrifolia. The sequence continues at coordinate 111,638 of NW_024868097.1, forward strand.
AATTACCTAGAGGATGTAGCCCGCTCATTGGAGACCTCCATATGATAACAGGTCTAGGGTCCATAGAAGGTATGCATAGGCGGCCTGGCCCCAATCCCAAAAATCTACCTCTCGAAGACTTCAAAAGAAGACTACCAAGCGAATGTCCACCCCACCTCGAAGGTCACTAAAGAGACACTGACTCACAACAAACAAAAGGAAAGAACGGGTCACCTGTGCAATGTTACCAGGGTTTACCCCCAGGCCAGTTCTCCACCAACGTACACTGATCTCGCCATGGTGGATATGTGTTTGATCATCCACAATATCTATGCCAGTTAGGTCTGTGTACTCCCTGGCTGTCAGAGTCTCAAGAAGGGCCAGGGGCCTACCCCCAAATGGTATGCCTATCAAGGAATAGAAGCACAGGGCTGTGATGGTGATATCGCTAGTAGGAAGATGAAAGGAGTGGGTACTTAGCCACCATCGCTCCATCAGGGCCCCTGCCAATGCTGGGCTGAACTTCCTAGTCTCTATCAAAGCCAATCGACTCAAGTAAGATGAGTCAACCATATCCTTCACTCTGCGGGGAAGCATCTTATATCATACCCAAGCTGTGTTCGGATGGCCATATCTGGCCAAGGTTGGTGGTATCCCCCCTTCATGCTTATAAAAATAATAAAAAAAAATTATAATAAAAAGAGAGAGCAAAACAATAATAAATGAATAAAATGAAAGACTTACCCATGAGCCCCATGCTCAGTTGCAGATATGGTTCTGAGTATTGTGAAGAGTCTGTCCGATGTACCAGTCTATAGGGCTCTGATCCCTTTGAGAAGAGTTTCTACAACCATCCAACTGGACCTCTTCGCAAGTCTTTCTCTTTCTTCTCTCAACCATATTTACCAAAATCACGAAGAACCCCAAGAAGTTCCCCAATTTGTAAAAAATCCTAAAAAAATGTCAATTTCTCCAAATGACTCCTTCCTCAAGAACTATGAAGGTCTTCAAGAGGAAGATGAAGAACTTCCAAGAAAACCTGAAGATCATCGAAAAAATTTGAAGAAACCCAAAAAATGCAAAAAGCTTTGGATCTTCGAGAAAATTCCAAAACCCGAGCTCACTCACTCACAAATCATTCCTAACTAAAAAAAAAATCAGAATGAGGTATGAACAAGGAGGGGACTATTTTATGGGTGGTAAAAAATTCATTTTCTCAAAAAAAAAAATGATCCAATTCCAAGGTGCAAATTAAAAGTTCTTACCACAAATACCAAGTTCAAAATTATTTTCTGTGTGGTAGATGAAAACTATATATCACATGAAAGTGGAAGGTAAAAATCAAAGGAAAGGTGAAATCCAAATTTATGTGGTAGATGAAAATTATATCACATGAAAAGACGAAGGTAAAAGTCAAAATTCCAATGGTAGGTAAAAAAAAATTATAGTCAAAATTCAAAGAAGGAAGTCAAAAGCAAAGAGCAAGTTTCCAAATCAAAAGCAAAAGTAACATTCCAAATCAAAAAGCCAAAATTCAAGACTCCAATCTCTTGGTTCAAAATCAAGAACCCCAATCAAGGGATAAAATAAAAATCAAGAAAAGAAACAGTTTCATTGAACCAGCCCCAGGTGGCTTAATTTCATTGACCTGGCCCCAGGTGGCCAAATTTCATTGAATCGGCCACAGGTGGCCCAATTTCATTGAACCGGCCACAGGTGGCCCAATTTCATTTTTCTGCTTCCATGTGGCCCAATTTCATTAACCCAGCCCCAGGTGGCCTAATCTCTTTAAATCGGCTCTGAGTGGCCCAATCTCATTAATGATTAGACTGGCACATGGAAGCCCAGTATAGGAAAAAGATAAATAGCAAGTATTAACGTCTTTTGCAGGATTTGAAGAGCAACGAATTTCTTTCCTACAAATCGGCAACCCAGGTAAGTCTCAAACTTTAAAGTAGTTAAAAGATATTACCTGTCACATTTTTTAATTCCATCAGTAATGAGCAAAATGACGGCAGTACAAGCTCCGGGTGACAAAATGTGATCTTTCTTTTATTTGCCCTTTAGCTGTAGGCACAGGCCTCGGCCAAAGAAGGGCATTCTGTAGACACCCAATTTTGTCACCTCCCTTAGGTTATGATGAATTGCGAATCTTGGACATGACTTCTTGTTTCTAATCTACAGAGATGATAATTGATTAAGGAAACCCAGAAACATCCCCTACCTACCCAAAACCCCAGAAAGTCCTGAATAGGAGAAAAGAGGGCCTAATTATGACTTTTCTACCTAAAGGAATCTAGTCAGAATGATCATATAGATGCATAGCACTCAAAATTATGATTCCAATGATATATGGTACGTCAAAATTGGACTGTCGGATCTCCCGCAATCTTCCCTAGAAAATCATATTTTTCTGCATGCATGTCGCGCACACCAGCTAGCTAGCCAATCAACCTTGCAGGCCATCCAACTAGCCTTGCATGCATGCCAAGCTAGCCAGCCAGCCCCACACGTATGCCGCACTCGCTGACCAGTAGGCCAGCCAGCCTCACGCACCCCCTTATTCTAGCCTCGCGCCCTCGCCTGCCCACCTCGCGTGCCTGCTCTTGCTAGCCGTGTGCCCCTACGTGCCAACCCCGTGTGGCCACATGGGACAGCCCCATGACCTTACCTACCCACCTCGCGTGCCTGTGCCTTCCAGCAGTATGCCTTCATGCCTACTAGCTGTGCCTACCTACGTAACAGCCCCACCCACCCCCGTATGATAGCCCCACGCCCTCTCCTACCCACCTCGTAGACCTACGCCTACAAGCCATATGCCCCACATGCTAACCCTGCACGCCCGTAGCTGCTAGCCATGCAACCGCATGCTAGCCCTGTACCCTTGCCTGCCAGCCCCACTCGTACCTAGCCTATCCTATGCACCCATGCATACCCCGTGCACCCCTGCCCAGGCGCATGTGCCACCGTCAATGGCCGAAATTTATGTTCCGCTGACCTGATGGGTGAAGAAATTTTCTCTTCACCCGCTTGTGCACCTTACATTATCCCACTAGCATACCCTACTACGCAACCTCCCATTGGCCCAAAAAGACTTACTTTTTTCTTATTAGTCTAAGAAAACCATCTTCCACTCCATTTGTCCAAATTCTCATATTTTCATCCTATTGGTTTAGAAAACCACTTTTTTCCCCCATTGACCATGGAGTTCCACTTTCCTCCCCATTGGTTTAAGAATCCTATAAATGACCCCTCCCTTTGGTTTTACACACCACAACATCCCAAGTCTCTTAGTGAGCATCCCCTTAGAGAAGCTCTGCCCTCTCTCCTCCCCCTCCCCCCTTGAAGTTTTACAAGTCTTCAGAGAGATCTTCATAAGATCTGAAGTGTTCTTTAGGCCTTTGAAACTCTTCAATCCTTTGCTTTCTTTAAGTGAGTTTTGGTCAGAAAAATCTCCCCTTAGTCTCCCTCCCCCTTTTGAGGTTCGTCAAGCCTTTAAAGAGGTCTTCATAAGATCCGAAGTGTTCTTCGGGCCTTCTATGTTCCTCAATACTTAGAGAATAACCTATTCCCAGGGGAAGCTCTGTCGGAATGCCACCTCAGCCAAAGTCCAGAAATAACTCATCCTATTGGAAGCTTTGTCAGAAGACCCACAGCCTAAGGGGGTATTTGGTTCAATAAATCCTCAGAATGACATTCTTTAGAATGATAATTCTTAATTTTTGGAGTTGTTTGGTTCAACTAGGATGACCCTCATAAGTGATGGTCCTACTTCCCATGAATGACCAATATACAAAGAATGTCTCTCAAATCTGAGTTTATGTCAACACTAAAACTCAGATTTGAGCAACCATCTTAACCCTTAATATAATAAGGGAAAGTGAGAAGACGTTCTACGAAGGCCTCTAATTAAGAGTCCAAACCAGCGATATTGTGAAGAAGCTTTCCCTGTTCATTTCTCTGTTCGATACCCTCTCATTGAGAGTCCACTGCCAGCGACTAGTAAGCTCTCTCTCTCTCACTCTTTCTCGTTTTCTCTGTCTACCTCTCTCGATTTCGATTTCATGGAGTTGTAGGGTTAGGTTTTTAAAACCAAAAGCTCTCTATTTCGATTTCATAGAGTTGTAGGGTTTTAGGTTTTTAAGGTTAATGTCTTGAGTTTTGTTTTTTGAAATTGATAATCTTCTTTTGCAGATCCACCATTCGTTGTTCGAACCTTTGGTCAGCCACAAGCCTCATCCGATTCTGGTTGTTCGGAGGTAAGTCTCTCTCTGTCGGGTGCGTGTTCCTTTTGTATTGCAAATAGTTCTTTTTTTTCCCTAAATCCTATTCTTCTCTCATGAAAATCTGATATGGGTTTTGAAAGATTTGGGGGTTTTCTGTTTGAGATGTTAATGGGAGAGACTACGATTTGGGGGTTTTCTGTTTGAGATGTTTGAAGTTTGTAGATAACCAGAGATGGTAGCCATTTATTTCTTCTCTTCCCATTTTATTAATGTAATTTTTGTAGGTTGTATCTTATTACCTCTCGATTTTCTGATTTCTTCCTCTACCTACTTTAAGTTTCATTTTCACTTTCAGATTCCTCTTCTTCTTCTTCTTCTTCTTCTTCCTGCAATTTTAATTCCTTCCCAATTCACAACAATGGAGATTGAAGATTCAAAATTCAAGAAGTAAGAAGAAGTTTGTATTCCACCAAATAGAGGGTAGATCAAAAGAAGGATCTTTACTGGGTTGGTTAGCTCTATACTGACAGTAGCAGCCCCTAACTGCGTGGGACAAGGGAAGAGCAAAAATGTCAACCCAGTGCATTTAGTTCCATCTCCTCTGCAACCTCACCTGCAAGTGCCTATGCTTCAGAGGATTATTCCTAGTCCCTATGAGTTACAAGCCTACAGACAAAACCTATGAATAGATAGAACCTATTCTCCCCTTATCATTCTCTCCCCTGCCTCTCACCTGCTCTGTTCCATAACTTATTTTCAGTTTCTGGTGTTGGTCTTCCTCTTCTTCCTACACTTAATTTTCTTTCTCTTCCATTCTATTAAAAAGAGAATCGATCCTTACCATTTCTTTTTACCTTCTTCTGTTGTCTTTCTTCCATAGTAGTCCTACAGAAGAGTTTAGGAGAGCTATTGTTGAGACGCATGGGGCCCTGCATTTTCTTTGTTTGGGAGTGAGTTATAACCATTGGTGCTTTTAGTTTTGCTGAGAGTAGGGGTATCGAAAGATGGATTCTGTTCTGATCTCTGAATGAATCAATTTGTGGATCCTTTACCTCAAAATGAAATTTCATCAAGTCACAGATATAAACTTGGGATTATTTATTTATTTATTTATTTTAAACTTTTAATGAATCTTTGATGAGGAATCCCATAAGACATATTGGGGTTGTATTATTGTATTTGATGAGAAATTATGTTTTCTTCCATTCATTTTCGACATACAAGATGTGGCTAGGCGGTAGAAGCAAGGAGATTACCAAGGAATTCAAAGAGAAAAATCATTGGGAGGCACAACTGTAGACATCTAGACTGACTATTAACAATTGGTACATGAAATGATATATGGTTAAAGAATAAAAGAAGCCTATATTATGAGAGAACCTTTTAGTGTTTCTATCCATGGAGTTCTTTTTGAGCCCTGATACAATCAATCTCTTCCTTAAGTTTCATCTCTAGGATTAGTAACTCTTCCCTTTCCTTAAGTTTCCTTTTGTTTTCCAGTGAATCAATAGACTTTTGAAGGTCTAACCTCATATTATTGATCTCTTCTCTTTCTTTCTCCAGACTTATCTTCTCCAATTCTACCTCTTTTTCAGCTTTGTTAACACTTTTTTCTTTCTCCTCAAGTAATTTTGACCTCTATGCTAAATCTTGCTCTCTTTCTATTAGAGCTCTTGAGTGAACTTCCAGGCCATCCTCCTCCTGGATTAGTTCCTCCTTCTGATTAAGATCAACTCCCTCAATTCATAAGCCCGTCTCTTGGTTTCAATACCATAATATCATATTGAACTAGTTTTTTTTTACAATTTTCTGGTTTTGCATACATGCTTCTAGCATATGGATACATTACTGGTTTTCTGAAGTGCTTGTTAAATTCTGAATTGTAGATTTACGTAAAAAATGGATAGTGATGATGAATAAGATGAGTATTATCAGAGGCATAAGAAAGTAATAATATTTGCGGCTACTGCAGTTGTTATAGCAATGCAACAGTATAAGAAACTGTTTCTATGTAAACAACCTTATCGTAATGAGCCTCGACGTGGCTCCATTGAGACACAACGAATCATTGCACGTACTGACAAGACATGCTGAAATATGATAAGAATGAGTCAAAAGGCGTTCTTTAACCTATGTCAAGTGATGCGTACCAAGGGTCTTCTGTATGATACAATTAACGTTCAAGTGGAGGAACAAGTGGTTATTTTTTTATACGCAATCGGTGACAATGTTAAGAATCGCGTCCTCTTGCATATGTTTGGGCATTCAGATGAAACTATCAGTTAGTATTTCAACGATGTTTTGGGAGCAGTTCTCAAATTGTACCCTATATTGTTGAAGCCTTCGAGTACCAGAACATATGAGCGAATATCAGGTAACCATAGGAGCTTTTAGCCTTCCTTTAAGGATTGCATTGGAGCCATAGATGGATCGCATATCCTTGCATGGGTACCAATTGTTCAACATCGAACATTTCGAGATAGGAAGGGGAATATATTGCAAAATATCTTAGCAGTTTGTGATTTTGATATGAAGTTCAGATATATACTTTCTGGTTGGAAAGGATCAGTATCTGATTCATGAATATTAGATGATGCTATTCACAGAGAAGGTGAGGCAAAGCTACCAGTTCCTAGAGGTAAATTCTATCTTGTAGATGCAGGGTTTGCAAACCAGAAGGGGTTCTTAAGGCCCTACCATAACATTCGATACCACTTAAAAGAGTGGAGAAATTTGAATGTTTCACCTGCCGACAAGAAAGAATTGTTCAACTTGCGTCATTCAAGATTATGTAACATAATTGAACGGGCTTTTGGACTGTTGAAGTTAAGATTCAAGATTTTGAAAACCCAACCAAAGTATCCTTTCAAGACTTAGGCTAGGATTGTATAAGCCTGTGTTATGATACCCAATCATATTCTTACCCAAAATAGTGTTCAAGAAGAAGAGGAATGGCTTGAACAGGAGAATGCAGTTATAGGTGAGAATACTAATGAAGAAGCAGAAGACAGTGATGAAGATTCTGATGTTGATGATGAAGATAACTTTGATCAGGATCAATTCTGAGAGGAGATGGCTGATTATATGTGGAATGATTAGATGGCAGGAGATGATTCAGATGAAGAAATGCATAATTCTTCATATGAATCACAAGAAGATATAGACTGAATCCATTTATATTTTGTCCTAACTACTTGAACTAGAATTGGTTTCGCTTTAAGATTTCATAATTTGAACTACATGAACATGTTTTATGTGTCTTGGTTTGTTATAGCTTTTTTCATATCATGGTTTGACTATTAATATGTGTTCTTTGGAATATTATGCTGAATTTGGATGGTTACAATTATTTCCTCTTTTTTTTTTTCCTTTGGGCTAAATATTTGATATCAGGATTCATTGTAGCAAAGATGGATACAGCTAAGGATTCTAACTCAAAAATTGCTACATGGCCTTCTGAGATATCTCACTACTATTTGGAGCGTCTTCTACACCAACAACAAAGTGGGAAGAATGGAGATAATGGATTGAAAAAAGAACAATTTCAATTACTCTCAACTGAATTATATGATAGATTTTATATGACATATGAATGGGGATAGTGCCGCAATCACTACAGGATATGGAAAGCAAGGCTAAAGTCGCTTGGTGACTTGTAAATAAATAGTGGAATGGGTTGGAATGACCATGAGAAGCGGTTTGATGCACCACAACATGTGTGGAATGAATTCAAGGTAAATTAAATGTTTTGGATGCATTATTTCTAGATTGTTAGAAAGTTAAACTAAAGTAAAGTTAATAGTTTCCTATTCTGGCAATCCAAGATTTAATTATCATTTTTTTTGTAGAAAAAAGAGTAGAGATTTTGGAAAGAGCATAGCGTGCTTTCCATTCACCTAAAAGTTCCCGATTGGTTGCGTAATGAAGTTGCTATTGGGGCTAGATCTTCACACCCATCTAATGCTATCAATGAGGACCAGACTTACATTCCTGTGCCAATTGATGATTTCATTAGCATGGACAATTATGACGATGTTGATGAAAATGTTGGTGAAAGTGCCCATTATACTCCCAATGCAAGTAGCAGTCGTTCCTGTGGTAGGCCTAGTTCAGGGGTGACAAGTAAAGAGAAGAAGAAGAAAGGAGGTGCAGAGAAGGTTAGTAGTCCTTTGAAGGTGATAGCAAATGCAATAGTGGAGATGGCCAAGCAAGACACCCGGAAGGAATTTGCAAAAAAATTATGTACTGAGATTGATGCACTTCCAGGAGTTGAGTTTGATAAAAAATTGCGTGCTAAACAATTCTTCATGCAACATAAGGAATTAGCTCCCATCTTCTTGAATGCCTCTGAGGCAGAAAAGCCTAAGGTGTTTGAACACTATATGAAGAATATCGAAGATGGTGGTCAAGACTGACGAGGTGATGTAATATTTACTCGAATTTAGCCTTATGTTTTCATTCTTTTGTGATTTATATGGGCTCTCTTTGGGTTTGGATTAACGTTCAGCTTACCTTGAAAAAAAAAATTTCCTTTTGGTGTTTTGATCTGTTTCTTCTTTTTCAAGATCTCTGTTGTTGAACCTATGCTATTGCTTGTTTTGCTTTGAATGAGAAGATTGGTTTTGAATTGAATTGAATTCTTTATTTTATGCTTATTGGCACTAAAAAGGGCTTACGGATCTAGAGATTTACGAAATTTGAAATTTATGCTTATGTAGTTTAGCTCTTTAGGGCAGATTTCTGCCTTTTCTTTCTCTTTTTGTGAGTGCTATAGGGGGCTTCTTATGGAAATTTGAAACTGTTCTTGGGAAATTCATGGTCGTGTGGTGCTTGAAATCACTTCAGTGATGGTTAAGGTAATTTAATGTAATGCAAATGAGGGTTCTCAGGATTTATTTCCTGATGGTTTTGGAAATTTTGCTTGTTGATCTTTGCTTTTGCATGGTCTATTAATCTAGATTCTGTCATGAATCTCGTGAGTTGGAGACGGGGAACTAAAGATTGAGGTTAGTATCGGTGTTGTGATACATGTTGCAATATACTAATTGCACTTTGAAGTTAAAATATAGTCCAGAGTGTGTCTTCTTACATGAGGAGCTTACTAGAGGTGTAAATGAGTTGTCTTTAACTAGGTACTGGTATTGTCAAGTTTGATATTCTACTGGAAAACATTTACTATTATGTGAGGCATTGGTTAAAATATAAATGTGTTTAAGGTATGTGTATGCATCAATATACCATGACCTGTTGCTAATTGGACATTGCTATTTGTCTCAGCATTTGGCTCTCTATCCTTTTTTTAAAGTAAATATAAGGCTTTACTTACCTTGATTCCTTCTGGAATTTCATTATGTCATGTAATTGAAAAACAATGGAACATGAGATATTTAGTAGTTTTTTAGTGGGATGGAGGTAAAGATTCAGTAAATGATTATGTACTTATTTCAATCATTGTCATGCAACATAAACTGAAAGACCGTTCTCCACTGTAAGTTTCTATATTTTGGTCAATTCTTTGCGGCAATTCTGTCATACAAATTCTCTATCTTCGTCTCAGGCCTAGCTGATGATCCTGCCAATAAAAAAAGGGTAATTTACAGCGCCACCCCCTGGAGAATGCCAGTATTATAGGAACACCCCCTCTCTTTCACCAAATTAGACTCAGACCCCCTACCGTCAGTCACCGTTAAGAAAGAATTTGAAATGACATTTTTACCCTTTTAACTAAAACAAATAAACAATCATATTTTACCTTACCTCTCACTGCAACAGCAGATACCACTGGCAGTTCAGCTTCTTCTCCGGTCACAGGCAGCTCCGGTCACTGGCGGTTCAGCTTCTTCTCCGGTCACTGGCGGTTCCAGCTCTCTCTCTCTCTCTCTCTCTCTCTCTCTCTCTCTCTCTCTCTCTCTCTCTCTCTCTCTCTCGGCTGACTTGGGTTCTCTAAATAAAAAAACCCAAATGCTTAGTCATGGATTTTCAATCCTTACAGAAAAAAAATTCCTCCAGATCGGAAATGGAAAATGATCGAGTGATCACCGCCACTAACAGGCATTGCAGATCTGGGAAGCAAACACGATTCCGGTAAGTAAAATGATAAGCTTTTATGTTGTTACAATTTCAAGTTCTGAGCAGAGTTGATCATCCCTAATATCCCGCAGCAGATCTGTTTCTTCTTCTCCTCTTAGATTTATTATTGTTTTCACAATTTCAACTTCTGAGTGATCAGATTTAAAGGTCAACTCTTGAAAATGAAAATGGGGAAGGAAGCAAAACCAACGACAAGGGTGGGGGAGAGCGATCAGAGAAAGTAAGAGAGAGAGCGCGCCGTGTGCACATAAACCAGAGACAATCTTCCGTTACAAAACAGGGACCAGAGAAAGTAAGAGAGAGAGAGAGAGAGAGTGATTTCCCTATCCCTTCTGAACTTTTTGGTAAGCTCTTGAAGGGAAGAGATTAATCAATGGAGGAGAAAAGCTATTCCAAGTCCAACTGATCAATGTAATTCTGAGAATCTCAAGACGTGTACACCAATGGTACCCTCTAATCCTGCTCTTGGTGATCTCTTCAACCGTTCGAGCTTTCGATTATGGCGATGCTCTGAAAAAGAGTCTACTCTACTTCGAATCTCAACGCTCTGGACGGTTACCGTACAACCAAAGATTCACCTGGCGACACCATTCTGGCCTCACCGACGGCTTAGAACAAGGAGTCTGTAGTTCTTCATCTCTGTTTCTTAATTGTACTTCTCTTCGAATTCCCATTGTTTGAACATTTGCAGAACAGTGAAGACTGTGGCTTATCATTGAAAGGTTGATTTGGTCGGAGGATACTACGATGCCAGCGACCATGTCAAGTTTGGGCTTCCAATGGCCTTCACTGTAACAATGCTTTCATGGGGCGCCATCGAATACGGCGAACAGATCGCCGCAATGGGAGAGTACAAGCACGCACTCGAGGCAATCAAGTGGGGGTCAGTTGCTAACTCTACCGAACCGTTTCAACCATTGTTCTCTTTGAGAGAAACCAAAAATCCATTTTCTTGAGTGATCAGATTTAAAGCCCACCACTGCATCCAGCCTGATTTCTTTCAAGATCAGATTACCGTCGCCGTGATCGTTGATGCAGCTGCCACCGCCGGTGCTCGATCTGGGAGAAAGGTACAGTAAACATGGGATCCTGCCGTCGCCTCCGTCGTCGTGATCGTTGATGCAGCTGCCACCGCCGGTGCTCGATCTGGGAGAAAGGTACAGTAAATCCTAATTGTTTCCTCTGCAACGCCGAATCCATCTTCGTCGATTCCTGTAATCCTTCATTGCCAGATGATGAAGAGCTTCAATTTGGGAAAATTTATTTCCTATTACCAGTCACAAAGCAACACATACCTGCTTCCCTCACCGATTTGTGTGTTCTTGCCATTAGAGCTGCCACCGCTCTTCGTAAACAAGATTTACAAATGTAGGAATCATCATCTCAATTTTACGGTAGACGTGCTTTGAGTTTTCCGGCCAGGTCTCGAAAAGGTCGAAACAGCTCGGCAGCTGCCACCGCCGGTGCTCGATCTGGGAGAAAGGTACAGTAACCATCGATTTGAGGATAGGACTTATTAGATGGGCATTTTAGGTACTTCACATTTAGTAAGGGCATTTTGGTATTTAATATAAAAAATAGTAGCTGACATCAGCATATAAAATATATTCTTTAACGGAGACTGACGGTAGGGGGTCTGAGTCTAATTTGGTGAAAGAGAGGGGGTGTTCCTATAATATTGGCATTCTCCAGGGGGTGGCGCTGTAAATTACCCATAAAAAAATGATATGAAAGCTGAAACCCATGCTTCATCTAGTAGCAGCACTGGGCTCAGAGTACTGGGCATATGCATTGGGGTTGTGGCTGTTGTAGCCTTATCTGTATTCCTGTTTAAGCTATGACAGAAGAAGAAGAGAGAAGAATAGCATGCGCGCCTTTTGAGGTTATTTGAAGAGGATGATGAGCTTGAGCTTGAGCTTGGCCTTCGGGATTGAAGCATGTTCTTATTCATACTATGACTGTAATTTTGTTGAGGCAAGTTCTGTAACAGACATCTGGACCAAATCATCAATAGATTTAGTTGTTTCATCTTTTTGTTTTGTCATTCTATATGACGTCCATACCAGATTATAACTTGTTTTTTGGCAAATGGTTTTCTGGGGTATCTTTTGAAATTAATGGAAATTCTGGTTGTAGTTGTTGATTCTTGACCACTTTATGTATTTTTCTTTCCATTCGGTTCTTATTTAATTGCTGAGGGGAAAAGCGGCTAATATGAAAGTTCATATTATCTTCTTTATTCCTTTGTTGTAGGTAACCATGTTTTTTACAGTATATTAAATATATGTGTCTTAAATATTGTCAGGAAGAGTATGAGGGATGAGATCTGGTGTATTATGCCTTCGATTTGAAAACAAGTTCGGATTAATTCTAATCCAACTCTATTCTGTTGTCCATAATCTTAATTGGACAAGGGAAAGCCAAGATTTAATAGGGTCAAAGTAGTGAGAAAATACAATGATGCTTATAATTTAATAGAAGATATGACCTTAGGAGTGAAACAGTGGAAGAAGATCTATTAGTTTGATTAGGCATAGGTTTGTTCACAACCATGCATGGTGCACAATCGTGTCTTCACCGTTGGATGGGGTGATGTGCCATGTACCATACACAATTTTTCCCATCCAACTGTTGAAGGTGCAATTGTGAATCATGCACGATCATGCCAAAAACCTTTTGACAAAATATATTCAATATTTATCTTGCCAATTTTTATGGGGAAATCTATTATTTATTTCCTTTAAAAATATTATACTTACCATACATGGCTGCAAATACATTGTAATCATTCATGATTCTTATTTGTCATATGAAAGAATGATGTTGCAGATCCGACCATTGAATATTTAATAAAGAAGTTAAAGTTAATCACATGTCAAATTTTAGTTTCAAAAATTCATAAGAATGTAGCACTTCAGTTTAATTCAAACAGTTTTATAGGAAGAATTACTACACAGATTTAGGGTAACCAAATAGTTTTCCAGCATGAAACGTGTACTAGCCTCAAGGCAACCAAACAAATTTTCAGCAAAAAACATAATTCAAAAGAATGTCTATCAAAAGATTGACATTCATATCCAATACATACACCATTTGATTTACCGAACCAAGCACCCCCTAACCCTCCCATAGCCTATCCCCAACGAAAGCTCTGTCGGAGTGCCACCTCAACCAAAACCCAAAAGTAGTCCATCTCTAGTGGAAGCTCTACTGAATCAATACCATAGTCAAAATCCAAAGGTAACCATTCCTAGTCGGAACTCTGTCCAATCAACATCTCGAAAAAAGGAAGTTGGAGGTCAAGACCATCTTCCCCTGAGCTAGGAGAATCCGAAAGATAGTCCGTGTCAGTGCTGATCAGGGGTCCAACCCTCTTGACCCGAAACAGGGGTTAAGTTTAGGTACAATTTGTAGAGCCCTGCTCTTTAAACCTAGTGTATTGACCGGCTGGTTTGGTTTGGTCATACAGGGTTTGAATCGAAACAGGTTGATGCCAGTGCCTTATGGTACATGACTGCAAGGGTGACATCAAATGCGGGGTGGCCGGATAGGATTGAGCTGGTACCCGTGATGATCCGCATGCCTAAGCCATGCCCTTACATATATCACAAGGCCATATATGGATAGGAAAGGTACGTTATCCTATTTGAATGATAGGAACTTGGTCCACAACACATGGCGAGAGTGAAATACATTTTAAGACTCCATTTTCCTCCAAAATATAGTAAGGTTGGCTTGTTTGGCCAACTGGTGGGTGTCACTTGTAGGTGCGAGACCCACCAATGGACCCACCTGTTGGGGTAACGTGGGCCCCAGCATACCCGGCTTGAATGAGCATGTGTATTTTGACCTCCTCATCGTAATGAGGTCTTGCATGCCTAATGATGTCGGTTACACCTCTCGAAAATGCAATTTAATTTGTTTTGGTCTGTAAATGGGCAAAACCAAATAAGCCTTACAAGATATTTATGAACTAAGGTATAAATAGCACTTAAACCCCCTTTTCTCTATCACATTTATGATTTTAGCAAAGTTGGTGAGGGGAGTAAAGAAGAGGGAGAAAAGAGGAAGAAGGAGAGAAGGAAGAAGAAAGAGGCTTTCCCCTTGGATTCCGGAGCCGCACCTTACCTTTCTGTCGCCGGAATAGTGTCCAGTGTCTTGAGATCTACATTCTAAGGTAAGTAACACCATAAACCCTTTAGATATGATGAAACCCTTATGTGTATGGTTGAATCTAGAGAATAATGAAGCCATTGTCTGATTTCCTTGAAGGATTCGAGAAGGGGAACAAGGATTTGAGAGTTATTGAATTGGCATTTGAGTTTGGGAAGGGGATTCCAAGATTTGGGTTTTTTCAAGTGAAGGTATGATTTATTTCTCCAAATCACATTAATGACTTAGATCCATAGTATAATCAGGTAGATGAGGCTTAGAATGTGTGGGAAATGAAGTGGGAACCACCCTAATAGGGTTCCAAAAGTTGGAATGGAAGGAAGAAGGAAAACAGTAAAATCCGAGAAAATCGATGGGTAAGACCGGTGGGTGCCTGACCCGCTGGTGTGACCTACTAGTCACCCCTAACCCTTCTAGTTCTACCAGCAGGTAAGATTGATGGGTGCTTGACCCACCAGTGTGACCTACCAGTCAACCCTGACCCTTTTGGTTCTATTGATGGGTAAGATCGATGGGTGCCTAACCCGTTAGTGTGACCTACCAGTCACGCCTGACCTACCAGTCACGCCTGACCCTTCTGGTTCTACCGGTGGGTAAGACCAACGGGTGCCTGACCCATCGGTGTGACCTACCAGTCACCCCTTTTCCCTTTGGTTCTATTGGCGGGTAAGACCGGTGGGTGCCTGACCTACTAGTATAACCCATCGATCTGGGCAAACTACACAGGTGGGTTCTCCTACCCACCGGTATGACGCACTTGTAGCTCAAATGAGCTCCGCTTGAGCTCAAACTCACCGATAACCTTCTTCACACTATTATACGTGTTGTGACCATATCACATCATTTATAGTCTCGATTTGTACGCATTTCTAAACCCACTATCTGTGCTAGGTTTCAAGAAACTCCTCTTCTCACTCTGGATCTTACCTGTACCGCGAGTGCCGATTCTTCTACAAAAATAGGTAAGTAGGGAGAGGACTTTAATCTTAATTTTTGGAGTGTTTTTGGCATCCTATGCATTCATGGACTATATTGACATTCCGATTGCCATTCCCATGCATGTGATTGATGAATGAATGATCATTTAGAACTGAACATGTTGTATCATAAATTCTATATGCATGATTACTTGCTTGAAATCTTGAGCATGGATTTATCATATGATGGATGATGATGACGATGTTTTTTGATCATGTGTGGGATTTCTAGATTAGATGCCGTAGTCAGCTTAGAAATAAATGCATTAGTGCATCGTGGAATGGGACACGAAAGTACTATGCAGTTGTCCTATCTCATGTAGGAGCATGTGGTTAGGATTTCATATTCCCTCATGCTACAACCCTTCCTAATAGAGGTTTACATGTTGGGTTATCACTGGGGGGGAGCGTCAGTCGTGGACCGCCATGGTGGTTAGAAGTACGCCTAGATGATCATTAGGATAGTTAGAAACCTTGGTGATATATTCAGAGGGCCAATCATACTGCTTTTAATTTCTACTGTGGTTCGACCATGATTTACTTTTATGCTGTGGTTCAGCCACGATTTACTTTTTTGGGTGCTCACGGTGGCCCTTCTCCGAAAACCCTATGGGTGTATCACATGATGGAGAATGCGTCTTGGACCTGGGGCATACGAGCACTGTGATTGTGAGTAGCATGTTACCTATGACCTAGAATGATTGTTTAGGTGAAATAGGATTAAAATAAATCTCATGCATTTAATATCATTTGAAATGCATTTGCTTGTGTGCGTCTTTCTTTCCATTTACTGAGCTAGTGAGCTCACCCCTTGTGTACACACATTTTTAGATGATTTTACAGGATACTCTATAGAGGAACCCATGTCGGATCCCACTGACAAAACCCCAGTGGGGGATTAGTGGGTCCCCGAAGAATTCGAACACGGTGACAGCTACCCATTAGGTTGTACTGCAGGGCAACAGTGACAGATTCTATTTACTGTACGCTTTTTTATTCTTTTGGTATATTCCTCTTTAGTGCTCTTGATATTTAAATTGTTATTTCTTGTGTAAATATCATGCCTACGGGGCCACATGTAAATACTTTATGTATAACAATTTGGGTATCAAGATTATATGAGAAATTACAGGTAATCATTTATGACAAGACTTATGCTGCATTATATTACTATATTCCATGGATCACATGTGGCTTGCTGTGCTGTGGTTACTGTATCAGATGATCCTGGTGGTTTTGGGTTACCCAGAGGGAACCGATCACCGGTCTGATTCTATGTGAATGGGGCGTGACACAATTTCTCAACCCAATCCTCATCATGTAGACTTTATATTGACTTTGTTTTAGTGTACATAGTTATTTAAATTCAATCGTACATATGAGTGATAACTTAGCCATACATGCGAAATAAGAATAATCATGAAAAATATTCGTTCTTAAGTATCTAGTAGGAAGACCGGTCGAACAGGGTAGATTGGGTGCCTAACACCTTCCCATCTCTACAACTTGACACTTACCCTAAATCTCTGGACCAAACCAACTATTGGGCCTTTTTTTTAAGAATCGGGCCCACCCCCGGGTCCTAGGCCCATAATCCTAAGTGGCAACTCCAAACCACTTTTACATGATCCAGATCCACGTATTGGACTATCACCAAATCCCCATCTCGAATGACGAACTTTATACTCTTTCGAAATAGGCCTCCACGTATCCTGAGCAACTATACGACGGTGCAGGGCCTGCAAGGTAAGCACACACGACACACCCCTCCCTCATGAAAGTGAAAGAGAGGAGAGAGGACGGAAGGCATGCAAGTCCTTCCCCCCCCCCAACCGAGGGGGGAAGAGAGATCTCATCTCCGGCCGCTACCCTCACAAAAACATGGGAGGGTCTTTTATTTATAGCGTTGGGACCCTTTAATTGACCAAGGAAGGTGATATAAGCTTCCATTCATGGGAAGAAATAATCTTATTAAAGTCTTCTAGGGTTTCTTAAAGGTCTCAGAACATGTGTAGATACAATGTTTGGGTGCAACTAGTAGATATGGTCGAGATAATTCACAAAGATCTTCTTAGTCCCTACAATTTCGTAGGAGATAACATGTAACGACATTTGGACGACGTCGACTAAGGGCCAGATGGCGTCGTTCTAGGTCCAGGTAGCATCGTCCAATGTGTGGGTGGTGTAGTCCAGATTTAAGGACAAAACTAACTTGAGTAGACTTCAAGGTATGCTCCGATTGAGCCCATTGCTTAAACTAGGATCGATATTTGGGTTAGTTTTAGTCTGATCTAAGCATATCAAAGACATTTTTCATATTTTAAAAATATTTTTTTTCTCATTTTAAACCTCCTAAGCCAAGATGGAAGCAAACAACACTACCTTGGACAATGAAAGGAAATTGAGTATATAAATAAAGGATCACTTGCATTTAAAAGGGGTTCCCAGCTCACCATCACTTAGACCTTCTAGGGTGAGAAAATGTGATATCTTCATCTTAGATTTAATGCGACATTTTGCATGAACAAAGAGTATTGGACATTTGAGATATTTGCTAGATTCAATCATCATAGAGGAGTCATAATATTTGGAGCTGCACTTTTGTATGATGAGATAGTTTATTCTTTCAAATAGTTGTTTGAAGCTTTCCTACAAGCTCATAAGAGAAAGAAGATGATAATTATTTTAAAAAGTAAGATGCTGGAATAGAGAATGCAATATCTGAGATGTTACCCGAGACATGGCCCAGACTGTGTACATGACACTTGATACAAAATAGCATAAAACACATAGAAAGCATGATGAAGGATGGTTCAAACTTTTGATAGATTTGAACAACTATATATTCCATTATGATGATGAATGCGTGGGAAATACTAAGGAGTGATTATTTGGTTGAAAATAATTCATGCTTAGACCACATTTACGAATATAAAGATAAATGAACCAAGTTCCATATAAAGAAAACATTGACTATAGGAATGCGGGGGACATAACTCAGTGCAAATATAAATGATAACTTGAAAGATTACTTAAGGTCCAGCGTAGACGTAGTTCAATTTTCCAAGCAATTCAAAAGGGTTGTGGCCAACAAGCATGCTAATGAGTTGATGGCAGAGGTTGATGCAAGAAATAAGATGCCGAGAAAATGGTTCTCAAGTCATCATATTTAGGGCTGCACTTTTGCACTACTTGGCTAGGGATATATTGAATGTTATTGGCTATGAGGGAAAGGAGAGAGTGGAGCGGCATGAGCTACTAGGAAAGTAGAAATATAGATTGACAATGGTTGGGTTTCATACATTTCCACTGACCTTTTATGTCAACTTTGTGATAAATGTCAATTGAATTGCTACCCGAAGCATTATACACTGGTGGAGACGAATGGGGCCATGCTATTGGGCTGGAAGGATCTATGAACACTAGGGTTGCCTACTGGTGGCAGCTCCGACTTGAAGAACTGGCACCCAGGGGGGAGGTAGTGGGATCGAACCCTGTCATACGCATTATGTGTGCTGGTGTGTGTGTGTAGGTGTACCCATCCGTGGGTTGTTCCGATGGTTAGGGAAAATTGGAGATTGTGTGGATAGGATCACGGTCTTAGGTTCGATTCCCCATCTGTGCATTTAAAATTTAAGTGGAGACTATGGAAGTAGATTGCTGTGCTAGTCTCCCCGCAGATTAGTCGAGGTGCGCATAAGCTAACCCGGACACCTTGGTTAACAAAAAAAAAAAAAAGAAGGTTGGACGGATAGACAGCTTCAGCCTGGCATTAAAGGAATAGTAGATGAGCCTTGTAGATGTATTTGTAAAATGATCAAAAAGTATTCCACCCATGTTAATATCTGTATTTGTAGAATGATCTATACACCTTTAACCAGCCATCTTGCTTTTTCATCTTTGTTACTTACATTTGCAGAAGCCTTGAGATGCAGACAGTTGTTCTCTTCAAGCTTTGTGGTACATAAAAGTATTGTTTAACGTAACAACAAGTATTTTCAATAAATAGATTCATTGGTAATGGCTCGAATAAGCCCCAGGGTGTAGCTCAAAATTTAACAACTTTCACTTCAAAGTTCAAGCTAGATTTGACAGGTTTGGCCCCCAATTTTTTGGGTTATTGACCTTCCTTTAATTTTGGTTCTCACTTCACCATATATGTATATATATATTTTTTAATTTCCAATTTAAGGATTACCTCATTTTGGGTCTCCCAACCTTCACTTTGGAATAACTTTCGCTCCAGAGTTCGAGCAAGATTTGACGGGTTTGCCCCCCAATTACTTGGGCAATTGACCTTCCTTTAATTTTGGGTTCTAACTTCACAATATTTTTTTATTTTTTATTTATTTATTTATTTTTAATTTCCACCTCAGGGACTACCTCATTTTGGGTCTCCCAACTCTCCCTTTGGAATCTCTCTCTCTCTCTCTTGTATTTATTTACTTTTTTTTTTTATCTCTTTTCCCTTTCCTTTTTTTTTTGATAACTCTCACTCTTGAGATTGCTCCAATTTGGCTTACTAGATTCTTCTTTGGAATTGATTTTTTTTTTTTAATTGACACCCCCTTTTTCTATTGATCTTTCCTAATCAAACCCTAAAAGCTAGGGGTGCATGTGAAGCTAGAGGATATTGGGATAATAGGTTGTAGGTAAGTTGAGACAAGTTTTTTCAAGAAAAAGGATAAGGTTCAATAGGGGAACTAGAGGACTAACCATCTTTTTTTTTTTAAACGATTAATGGCCAAAGATGGCCTCCTTATAGGCTTAATGAGATAAGGATTTCCTCTGAGCTTCGTGCTCGTTGAAAGGTATTAGAAGTGTGGAAAGCTCAAGATCTTTCATCATCAAGACTTTGACACTCTAAATCAATATGTAAGAGTGAACAAAGAAATGAATGAATTAGAAACTCATTGTTCACCATGTGTTGGATGGGGTAATGACTTGTGTCTCATATGACACTGGGCCTTTTTATTTATAACAATAGAAAGAAGGTTCTAGAGAATTACAAAGACCATTAAATCCCTTAGGATCCGTTTGGTAACTGACACTTTCCCGAAAACCTATAAAACCTATTATTACAACACTTTCCCGAAAACCTATAAAACCTATTATTACAACATTCCCCCTCAAGTTGGTGCATAGATATCATATATGCCTAACTTGCAGATAATAGGATTAAACATCTTACTACTAAGACCTTTAGTAAATACATCATCTTGTTGTTCACTACTAGGAATAAAAGGCACAGTGATAAGACCTATATACAACTTCTCTTTGATGAAGTGTCAATCGATCTCCACATGCTTGGTTTGATCATGCTAGACAGGGTTATGAGCAATGTTAATGGCAGATTTGCTGTCACAAAAGATCTTCATAGGAAGGGTAGCAAGAACAACCAAATCAGTGAGAAGACCATGAACCATAGGAGCTCACAAATGCCATGTGCCATAGCATGGAACTCTACTTTGGCACTTGAAAAGGCAAGCAAGACTTGTTTCTTGCTTCACTATGTAAGAAGATTACCACCAACAAAGGTGCAGTAACCAGTAGTAGACCTACTGTCATCAGGGGAACCTTCCCAACCAGCATCTATAAAGACCTCCACCCTAAGGTGATCATGAGGTGAAAAAATGATGCCACGTTCTGGGGTAGATTTCAAATACAGGAGAATGCGCAGCACAGCTTCCATGTGAGTCGAGTAAGGATCATGAATGTACTGACTAACCAGGATGAAGACAAATACTATTTCAGGGTGTGTATGAGAGAGATAGATTAACTACCCCATTAATCTATGATATCTCCCCTTATCCACTGGAGCACATATTTTGCTACTCAGGTGACCATTAGCTTTAATGGGAGTGTCTGTTGGCTTACACCCCAACAGTATGTCTCAAAGAGAAGATTAAGCATACACTTCTATTGAGACAAGTAGATCCCACGAGAAGACTTGGTAACTTCAATGTCGAGGAAGTAACAAAGTTGTTCTAGATCTTTGATCTCAAATTCCTCACTCAAGTATCTCTTATGGTGAGATATATCTGCCAGATCATCACCATTAACAACAATATCGTCTACATATACTATTAAGATAGCAATCTTCCTACCAGATCTCTTGATGAACAGAGTATGGCCACCATTGCTTTGAGAGTAACTTGTAGCAACTATAGCCTTATGAAAATGTCTGAACTAAGCACAAGGGGATTGCTTCAACCCATACAGAGCACGCTTCAGCTTACATAACTTCTCTTGGATTTTAGAGCAAGTGAACCCAGGAGGAATGTCCATATACCCTTCCTCATCAAGTTCCCCATGAAGGAAGGCATTCTTCACTTCTAACTACTAGAGATCCCAATCTAAGTTGGCAACTGTAGACACCTAATTTTGTTACCCTCCTTTGGCTATGATGAATTACGAATCTTAGACGTGACTTCTTGTTTCCGATCGACAGAGATGATAATTGATTAAGGAAATCCAGCAACACCCCCTGCTCACCAAATATCCCAAAAGTCCTGCATGGGAGGAAAGAGGGCCAAATTATAAATTTGTATATATGAAGGAATCCAGTCAGAATGACCGTACAGAAGAATAGTACTCAGAATCATGATTTCAATGATATATGGCACGTCAAAATCAGACCATTGGATCTCCCACAATCTTTCCTAGAAAATCACATTTTTGCATATGTGCAGCCCTGCCTGCCCTGCGCATGCTAGCACCCAACTCCCAACCTCGTACACCCTCGTGCATATGCCATGGGCCCCCGCATACAGCCGCCAGCCTTCGTATGCCCCCAAACGTATGTTGCTCGCCCACTCGAGCCAGCCCCGCGCACCCCTGAGCACCTGCCAAGCGAGCCTGCCTGCCTGCCTGCCACATGCAACCTACCTGCCCTGTGCACCCGTGACTACCCCGGCCACCACTGCCCAGCATCATGTGCCGCCGTTAATGCCGGAATATGTGTTCCATTAACCTATTGGGTGAAGAGATATTTTCTCCACCCACTTCTGTACTTTACACTCTCCCGCTAGCATACCCTACACCAGAACTTCCCATTGGCCTATAAAGGTATATTTTTACCTTATTGGAAAAGAAAATTACTTTTTCCCTATTAGTCAAAGAAAATCACCTTCCACTTTATTGGTCCAAAATTTCATATTTTCATCCCATTGGTTTGAAAAAACCACTTTTTCTCCTCATTGGCTAAGGAAATTCCCCTTTCCTCCCCATTGGTTCAAATATTCTATAAACACCCCCCTCCCTTTGGTTCTTTAGACCACAACAACCCAAGCCTCCTAGGAGCGTCCATAGTAGAGAAGCTCTACCCTCTCTCCTCCCCTCCCCCTTGAGGTTTTTCAAGTCTTCGGAGAGATCTTCATAAGATCCAAAGTGTTTTTCGGGCCTTTGAAATTCTTTAATCCCTTGCCTTTTTTAAGTGAGTTTTTGTGTGGAAAAAGTTTCCCCTTAGTCTCCCTCCCCCTTTTGAGGTTCATCAAGCCTTCGAAAAGATCTTCATAAGATCCGAAGTGTTCTTCGGGCCTTCTAAGTTCTTCAATCCCTAGAGAATAGCCTATCCCCAATGGAAGCTCTATCAAAGTGCCACCTCAGCCAAAGTTCAGAAATAGCTCATCCTAGCGGAAGCTCTACCAGAGTGCCACCTCATCCAAAACCTAGAAGTAGCCCATCCCCAGTGGAAGCTCTGCCAAATCAATACCGCAGTCAAAATCTGAAAGTAATCAGTCCTAGTTGGAACTTTGTCCAAATAATATCTCTCAAGAAAGGAAGTTGGAGCTCAAGACCATCTTCCCCTGAGCCAGGAGAATCCAAAAGATAGTTTGTGCCAGAAGTAATCAGGGGTCCACCCGAAATAGGGGTTAAGGTATAATTTCTCAACCGAATCATCTTAATGTAGACTTTAAATTGACTTTGTTTTAGTGTACATAGTTATTTAAATTCAGTCCATGTATACATGTGTGACAACTTAGCCATGCATGTGAAATAGGAATAATTGTGAAAAATATTCGTTCTTAAGCATTAAGTAGGAAGACCAGTTGAACCGGGTAGATTGGGTGCCTAACACCTTCCCAACTCTACAACTTGACACTTACCTTGAATCTCTAGACCAAACCAACTTTTGGGCCCTTTTCTCAGGAATCGGGCACACCCTCGGGTCCTAGGCCCATAATCCTCAAAGCCAACTCCAAACCCCTTTTTGTATGATCTCAATCCCCCATATTAGACCATCATTGAACCCCTGTCTCAATGACGAACTTTACACTACTGTAAAATAGGCCTCCACATATTTTCTAGCGGCGATATAGTGGTACAGTGCCCACAGGAAAGCACACATAACACTCTCCTCCAAGAAAGAGAAAGAGAGGAGAGAGGGCCGACTACAAAAGTCCTTTTCCCCCTTTTCCCCTAAAAGGGGAAGAGAGAGAGGATCTCCGGCCACTGCCCTCACAGTGGTGACTCTGCTTAGGAAATTTGTCAAGCTTCCGATACTAGATACTACCATTAAATGTAAGAACATTTTTCACCACATCTGTTTAAAAACATATTTGGCTAAACACATGTTTGTAATTATATTCACTAACCACATCATGCATCATGCTCAAAGTGAAATCATTTGGCGAGGGACTCCCTGTCATACTCGCACCCTCGAGGAGGTCAATGCATGTCATAAAGAGTACTCTGAGAGTAAATAGTAGTCGCAACCTATACAATGGTGTGGGATATTATTAAACGGAAAGGATGTTTATAATTGTGTCAGAACCCTCAGGGAAGTCCGTGCACTTTATGACATTCTGAGATCAGATAATGATATTCCCACATTACACTTTTGCACACAATCACTCATGGTTCCACTACCCTATGGTCAGTTGCTTAACCTCATGTGTAATCATGAGTAATGGGCAAGGAAGTTACCCCCTTGATCTCATACCTCTAGGTATATCAAAAGGATCATGTACCTTGCATATATAAATTCTATCAAGGAAGCCTTATCAGTCCTATTGCATCCACCGCATGCTCACATCATGTAGAAAATAGATGGAGAACGATAGAAATGCCACAAGCTAATCTGTAGAATTTGTTTGCTGTATTGAGAAGGAATTTTCCTATAATGCATTCTAGTCATAAAGAAATGCTCTCCTAAGTGGGTTTTGGATAAAAGGTGTCTTTCCTCCTTATAAATAAAATATAGATAATTTGGTATGCGCATCTCTAGGGTGATGCCCGTCAAAATCTCGTAAAATGCCAAATTATCTAAAAGACCCGAGGAAACTAGGGGGAAGGTCACCTAGTGGTATAAGATTAAGGAAATCATGACTTTATTGGCGGAGAATGTATTAATAGGGGTATTTTGGCCAAGCCATTTATATGAATCTCTCGCTTACGATATTGAGTGGACTAGGGGCATCGAATCCTATCCACTCCCCATCATTGAGTGGACTAACTTTGGATGAATTATTGGTTGAAAACTGAGTGGATGAATAAAAAAAGGGTTGGGAATACAAGAATCCTAAAATAAGCCACTTTTGGTTCAGGCACAATTTCACATCTCAAGTATTCTCCACGGTCCATTTAGACACGTCAGGGTAACCGGTTGACTCACTTAAGTCCAGTGTCACCTCCATCATCTCTTAGAGATTGTCTACCACCAAGTGATTACAACCCATTTCACATGGATCCAAATGACTTTGTATTACCTGAGTAGCATGGGTCCATCCCGTGGAGACCTTGCAGACATAAATGGCCGAGGTCAAGAGAGGAATAGCATAGATACTGCATGCACTCCAAAACCCTCCAAGGGCTGATCCCAGGACTGAGCCGGCACCAACCACATGAGATTTGGAATAGAATGGAGCTATGGGTTATTGTGGGAACTCTTCTCGAGTTGACTCAGGAGAACCGGAGCAAGTCAGGCCAACCGGTCAGAGAGGAGCTTCACCTACCCATCCAAATGGTCAACAGGGGGCCTATTCTAGGGTCCCTCCTCCCAGGGTAGTGATTAAAGATGAGGAAGAGGAATTTACGACACACGTTATAATGGAACCTCTAGAGACAGAGAGAGAAAGAAAAGTCAGAGAGCAATTGGAAAAGTTGGAAAATATACTTTGAACAGGAAAGAGTTCGGAAAGTCAAATAGTGGATTCTAACAAAGTGAGATTCTTTTCTGGGGCAAGGATTCCCTAGAAGTTCAAATGGTAGACCGATAGATTTGATGGGTCAGGAGACCCCAAGGCTCATCTCAAAGTCTTTCTCAGCATCGCCAAATCATAGCAGCTTGCTGACAACCAGATGGGGCAAGCTTTCATGTTAACTCTATCATGACCAGCACTAAGGTGGCTTACACAGTTGGAGACTACCCAAACTCAGAATTGGACAATAGTGGTGAAAGCCTTCACCAAGCAATACTCTTACAATACTGAGGTAGATGTGAAGTGTCGAGAGCTCGAGACGTTGAGATAGCAGCCCAGAGAAGGATTCACCGCCTTCTTGATGAGGTTTCAGGATAAGGTCGCTAAGATGGCAGATCGACCTTCAGAAGCAAAACAAGTAGAAATGTTGATTGAGAGCTTGTTAAAGCCTTATTATGATGTTCTCTATTATCAACATCTGTAGACTTTTAATGCTCTAATAGCCATCGGTACACATGTGGAAAATAGAATTTTGAGAGAGGCCCAGTATCAAGGATCATCCCAAGATGTAGGGAAGAATACTAGAGTTGGACACAAAAGCTTCCCGAAACCAATGTGGTAGGCACGGTCCAATAGTCAGTCTCACCTATCACCTCTTCACAACCATTTGTGATACAAGCAGATGCACCCACCCAGAAAGCTCCTCGCCTAAGGAGACAATTCACTAATTTGGGAATGCCCATGACAGCAGTGTATGAGAAGCTAAAGAAACAAGCATTGCTAGAGACAGTGGCTCCAAGGGTAATCGACAACCCTCCCCCAACTTGGTATAGGGACCATGAGTACTGTGCTTACCACACCCATAAGGGGCACAACACTGAGAGATTCTTGGGTCTGCAACATGCGATCCAAGATTTGGTTGACAATGGGATTATTGAAGTCAAGGTTAAGCAATCTCCTTATGTCAATGCCAATCCTCTCCCAGACCACGGAACCATCAACATGCTAGTAATAATGAGTGACTGGAAAAATTGTGATCCTCGATTCTTTGATCCAACCTATTTTATTAGAGATTCTAAGAAGTACCATGAGGAGAGGCATGTTGAATGGAGAAAGAAGTTCCATCTTGTGCAAAGATTGTCCCTTCCTCCAAAATTAGCAGGGAACATCATTGGCTTCGTTAAAGATGCTTGTCAAAGGGAATGCGACTCCCTTCAAAGGGTCGTTTACATATATCAGTCAGATAAGCACTTTCATCATCCCATGTTCTATGATCATGTGAACAACCTAGATGAAGAAGCAATAGAGAGTGATCCCACTCAACTCATTGCATCCCGAGCTCGGAAGAATCATGTGAATGCCCGAGCCTACAGGAAGGCCACAAGTCAAAGGGCCAGAGTCATGACGACTCCCAAAAGGAAAGAGTCATCTGAAGAAGAACCAAAAGATCAGTCACCCGCCATTCATCCTTCCTTATCAATAGAAGAATCCACCATACCATACATCCAACCTTCACCGTATTATCAACCTCCACCATACCATCAACCTTCACCACACCATCAAGGAGAAGGGACCTCATCATCTTATCACCTCCTATCTTCCTCACATACCCCACTTCTTATGTTACATCACCTTCATATCACCCCGCCTTATATCCTCATCACCCTCATACTAATCCCATTCTCAAGGTTTGGTGGATAACCCAAAAGAAGGATAGATAGATGGATATAGCTGGAATGATATAATTGCATTACCAGAATCCCCAAAGATAACATCATCAACAAGATCGGTGAATGTTTTGGGAGAAGGCCAAGGTGATGATCCCACTTCTCTAATTCAGATAACCATATCTCCAGAGGATATTTCAAAGATAATTATAGAGATTACAGATGATCTTCTCAGAGCAATAACAACATTGGAAATAGGGGATCAATTCAAAGACTATACCTCCCTAATCCACATAGGGAGTGACACAGAAGATGATGAATCTAGTTTAATCCGGCTTCTAGCCAAATAGGTCAAGTCTGGCCCTATGGAAATTTTTTTATCCTTATGCTCTGAATACTACGAATGTTTGTATGCGGGAGAATTTTATAGTCAGGAGGAATCTAATGAAGAACCAAGTGAGGGAGAAATTAGTGAAGAAGAGGATGATGACAACGATAATGAGGACGAGAGTGAAGATGAGAATAATGGAGATGACTCTAATTCTCAAGTTGATGATGAATATCAGGACTGGGATGACTACCAGGGACCTTGGGACAATAATGAAGATGATGAATCAGGATACTGTTCACCCAAGGATCTAGGAGGATATTCTGTGTATGCAATTGGCGAGGATAACCAGATGGTTGATCCCACAGATGCTATTCAGTCGGCACTTACAATTAACATAGAAGGGGGAGATCTGGCATCGGATTTAGAAGATAGTGAAGGATATGAGGTCACTTTTGAAGGTGAATCAAACCCTATAGCAGAACACATGGGTTATGTCTACAATCATTTGGTTGACATAAAACTCGAGGCTGATGAGATTGGTCAAATGTTAGGTGAAGTAGCCATCAGTGAATAATGCTACACCGAGCAGTTGAGAACCCTTGAAAAAGCATGGGGCATGCCATACTCATAGAAATGATGGATATAGTAGTTGCATGGCTTTCCAATGCGATCATGAAAGTGCGAGCCAGGGATCTGGATATTTATGGAGGACCTCGACTTTCCACCCCAAGAAAGGAAGAAGAATAAGAAGAAGAGGATGATCCTATGGTAGGGATGATTACCATATCCCATAACAAACAGCGATGATGAAGACTGTTATCCCACAAAGATTATTGTAATGAAATCTATCAATGTGATGGAGACTTGAAGTGGAAGAGACTACAAAGGCAAGGCCCTAGCAGTAGAATAGTCAAGGACTAATGAGGTTGGAACCAGTGGCTTGAAGAAAGAACCAAAGAATTCGGTCGTAGCGCTGCTCAAGAAAGCCCAAGCCAATATCTCAATTTGAGGACTATTGATGGTTTCCCCCACACACCATAAAGCAGTCTTGAAGTCCCTCAGAAATATGTAAGTACCGATTGAGATAGATCCGGTGCATCTCTCACACATAGTAGGGGCAACACATGCGGTACAATCATTGATGTTCTCAGACTCAAAACTCCAAAGGAGCCCAGCGCAATGGAGCTCTACACATCACGGTAGAATGTCTTAACTAGGTGGTTCCCCAAGTTCTTGTTGACAATGGGTTAGCCTTGAATGTTCTACCCTTAAGATCAGAAAAAGAGTAAGTACAAGCCAATATCTCAATTTGGGGACTATTGATGGTTTCCCCCACACACCATGAAGCAGTCTTGAAGTCCCTCAAAAATATGTAAGTACCGATTGAGATAGATCCGGTGCATCTCTCACACATAGTAGGGGCAACATATGCGGTGCAATCATTGATGTTCTCATACTCAAAACTTTAAAGGATCCCAGTGCAATGGAGCTCTACACATCACGGTAGAATGTCTTGACTAGGTGGTTCCCCAAGTTCCTATTGGTAATGGGTCTGCCTTGAATGTTCTACCCTTAAGATCAGAAAAAGAGTATTGGCATCAACCTGGAAGAGATGAGGCCGTCAAACCAAACCATACGGGCATATGACAACACCAAGAGGAAAATCCTTGGCATCCTTGCCATCGCCATAATGATTGGCCTGGTAGAGCTTGATATTGATTTCCAAATCATTAACATACTAGCATCTTTCAACATGCTCTTGGGAAGCCCTTGGTAACATCATGCAAAGGCAGTGTCCTCTAGTCTCCATCAGTAAATGAAATTCATTCATGAAGGAAAAGTGATTACAGTAGCCAGAGATCCCGAAGTGGCGAACGACTTAGCCAATATTAAAAATGGAGAAGAATAAGACCAGGAAGTTCAACTTTATGGTTTTGAAATAGAGGAAACTTATGCAGCACTCGCCAAGGAAATGCTAGATGAAAAGATTTTGGCTAACTATGAAGCTATATAGAGCCCTCCGGTGAACCAAATGATAAAGAACATGCAATACTTTCCAGGGATGGGATTAGGAAAGTATCATCAGGGTATTTCAAAATTACCTACTCCAGTGGTTAGAAAAGGAAGGAATGGTCTTGGGTATATTCCTCAAAGCCCCAGACCAAGAAGCAAGAATGGTAGCAAAGGGCAAAAGGTACTAAAGATGATCAGAAAAATCTCTGCCTCTTATTACCCCACTCTTAATGGGTACTTCGTAAGGGAAGGAGAGGATTTTCCCTTTTAAGAAAATGTTGAGCCATGGTTTGATGAAACCACCATGGAGATGCAACTAGGCTTTAAGTTATTCTTTCAGGATGAGTTCGACTGGGTAACTCATGAGGTAGAACAACAACAAGCCAAGGAAAGAGAACAGGACAACTACATCACTAGAATATTGGAAGTAGCAATGATTGAAAATGGGTCCTCCTCTAATAACCCCACAACACTAATCTGGTCAAAGGAATTGACGAGTCCCTAAGTACTCTTGAAGAGGGAATGGGAAAAGAAGATAAGACTCATTTGGAGTCTGCAACTTCCTATGGATCTGAAAAGTCATATCTGTTCCTTTCTACAAAAACCACGAGCTCAGGAGCTACATGAGCTCAACCCTAGGCCTTTCAGAGGAAGAAGCATGTATGCGAAGCAAAGGAGAGCACAAAGAATGATGGTATGTATGCACTGTGCCTGAATCAATTGCAACAGGAAGACCCATGATGGTGGTTAGAAATGTGACTGCGGGGCAGGGATGGCTTTAATTAGTAGACTTGAAAAATTGGGCTTTATAGAAAGAGGATTAAGCAGCCTCCAGTAGTCCTCACCCCTCAAGAAGTTTGGCTTTAGAGAATATGAGTTGGATCAGCTCATCTTTGTGAAGAAACAAGTATCTGATGTCAGCACCTATGAAGAGATAGTGGTGACTTTTCTAAAAGAAGAAGGTCCCTTGCTGCATCTGCTCATCCATCGTGCTATTGACCCACTCCTGAACTGGACAAGCATTAGCGAAGACTTCAAGTTTACTCATGCTACTGAGTCAACCAGCCTGATTACCCCCGGAAAAAGCATCAAGCCAGTTATCGAATATGTAGTCGAGTCAATTGTTGAGTTTTATGTTTATGATTGTGAGTTGGCCTTCCCTCTCGAGGAAAGTCTAGAGTCCATGTATGCTAACTCTGTTACTCCTTTCATGAATGAAATTTTGGATTTTGAGTATGACTTGCCTCCTTTTTCTGATGATGGTCTTAATAAATATCAAGAGTTTACAAAACAAAGCAAACCAAGGAAAGCCTAACCCATCCGTGAGGATACCCGGGTTATTAATCTAGGAACCGACCAATGCCTTCGAGAGGTAAAAATTGGCACTACCTAGATAATGAGGAAGCAGAATAGATGATTAGTCTTCTAAAGGAATTTGTCGAGGTCTTTGTTTGGTCTTATAAGGATATGCTTGGTATAGACCCCAACATTATGCAACACTGTTTGCTGACCTACCCTGAGGAAAAGTCGGTCAAGCAGAAGCTTAGAAGGATGCATCCAGAATGGAGTAAAAAAATCAAAAAAGAAGTTGTGAAGCAGTGGAATGCGGGGTTCCTACAAGTGGTAAAATAGCCCCAATGGTTGTCCAACATTGTACTAGTGGAAAAGAAAGATGGCAAGGTACAAATGTGCATAAACCTTCGAGACCTTAACAAGGTAAGCCCTAAAGATGACTTCCCATTACCTCACATTGATGTATTGGTAGACAACACAACAGGGCATGCCTTGTTATCATTTATGGGTGGATTCTCGAGATACAATCAAGTGAGCACACCCAGAAGATTGTGAGAAGACAGCCTTCACCACTCCATGGAGAACTTATTGTTACAAAGTGATGCCTTTTGGACTGAAGAACGCCAGGGCAACTTACCAAAGAGCAGCTACTTCCATATTGCATGACATGATGAACAAGGATGTGGAAGTCTATGTAGACTACATGATAGTAAAGTCAAAGGATCAGCAAGAGCATATTCCTGCACTAAGGCGATGCTTTGAAAAAATCAAGAAGTATCAGCTAAAGTTGAATCCTCAAAAGTGTGTAGTCGGGGCAATGGTAGGAAAGTTGTTGGGATTCTTGGTAAGTGAAGGGGCATCGAAGTCAATCCTATCAAGATCAAAGCAATCCAAGAAATACCCATACCTCGCACCGAAAAACAGATACAAGGATTTTTGGGTCACATCTAGTATATCAACAGATTCATAGCTCAATTGACTACGATCTTCGAACCAATCTTCAAGTTGTTGAAGAAGGATTAACCCATAGAATGGAATGACCAATGCCAACAAGCTTTTGATAAGATCAAAGGATATCTCATGAACCCACCAGTATTGACGCCACCGGTGGAAGGAGAACCACTTCTGTTGTACTTATTAGTAGGAGAGTATTCCATAGGCTAGATACTGGCATAAAAAGTGACAAAAAAGGGGGTGGAGCATGCCATATACTACCTCAGCAAGAAGTTCTTGGAGTATGAAACATGGTACACAACTTTGGAAAGAACTTGTGCTACATTGATTTGGGCAACAAAAAGGCAGTGATACTGCATGGTAGCTTATCCAGTACGTTTGATCCCAAGGATGGATCCAATCAAGTACCTATTTCAGAAACCAACTCTAACAAGAAGGATGGCTCATTGGTTGCTATTGTTATCAGAGTTTGACATCACCTATGTTGCTAAGAAGTCTATCAAGGGGTAAGCTATAGCCGATCATTTGGCTACCCACCCCACGGAAGATGGAAGAGCTCTAGACGATGACTTCCCAGATGAAGAGATCACAGCAATAGAAAAAGAAGACACAGCTAATGAGTGCAATTGTTCTTTGATGGAGCGGCTAATCAAAAGGGGTGTGGTGCGGGAATATTGCTTGTCACTCCTGACGGCCTTTATTTGCCTTCATCATTCTGCCTCGAATTCCCCTATACCAACAACATTGGTGAATATGAATCTTGTGCTTTGGGACTTGAAACTGCCCTAACCATTGGGGTAAAAAGGATCAAGTATACGGTTATTCATCCATTGTCATCTGTCAGATGCAAGGAAAGTTGAAGACTAGAGATGAGAAACTGAAGTTGTATCAAAAACATCTGGAAGAAGTTATTGGAAACTTTGAGAAGATCTTGTTTGAATACTTCCAAAGGGACAACAACCTGTTAGTCGATGCCCTTGCAACCTTGGCTTCTATGGTAGAGTGCAACCCTATCGCTAGGGTTCAACCATTCTTAGTGGAACAAAGAAGCAGATCCATTTATCAGAATTTGGTGAACTCTTTCACTATAGATGGTTGGTCTTGGTTTTCTCACATAGTGGATTTCATCAGGGAAAGGAAGTACTCGATTGGAGCAACTGAAAGAGAAAAGAAATTCCTAAAGAGATATGCCACCCAATTCATCCTTCAAGGAGACTTGTTAACAAGAGATCCTATGAGGGAATACAGTTGCTATATGTGGACGAAGAGCAAGCTAAAACCATCATGGAGGAAATCCATCAAGGCCTTTGCGGACCCCACATGAATGCGAAGATGCTAGCTAAAAAAATCCTTAGGCTAGGATATTATTGGAACACAATGGAAGCAGCTTGCGTGGGCTTTGTCAAGAAATGCCACAAATGTTAGATATTTGCCAATATCATAAATATCCCACCAACAAAGTTGCACTCACTTAATTATCCTTGGCCATTCTCTACTTAGTGCATTGATATCATAGGGAAGGTCAATCCTAAAGCGTCCAATGGTCAGAATTCATCTTGGTAGCCATTGATTATCTCACCAAATGGATAGAAGCTTAATCATATGCAGTCCTT
Source organism: Macadamia integrifolia (assembly GCF_013358625.1). NCBI lineage: Eukaryota > Viridiplantae > Streptophyta > Magnoliopsida > Proteales > Proteaceae > Macadamia > Macadamia integrifolia. The sequence continues at coordinate 145,096 of NW_024868097.1, forward strand.
ACATCTGCTAAGGTGGTAAAATTCATCCAAGAAAACATCAATTTCTGATATGGAGTGCCTCAAGAACTGATATCGGATCAGGGATCCCATTTCTGGGGCAAGACTGATAAAATCTGCATAAAGTTTGGTATCAGAAGGCATTGCTTTACCACGGTTCCTAGATTAATAATCAAAGGATCTAAAAGATCATTATAGCTTGTGTCCCCCAAGGATTTCCATTTCCCATACAAGACAATAAGGTATCTGTCATTCACCTATAGTCCTCCAAATTCTTATCCAGAATTGCACCCCCCAATAGTTGCCACTTGGCACCAGTACGTCATGTCCAGTTCATTCCCCACCCTTGATTGATAATATATATATATATATGAATATTTTGATGCAATAGTGGTAAAGGCTTGGTTGTGTCAATAGTTAATAAGTGATACTTGACAAACCATCACATCTCCTTTTATTTGTGATGGCTGCAGAAAAAGTCATGGGCTCGCTGGATGAGACATTGAGAAAATGGGCCTTGGACATAAGCATGAGGGCACCAGGACTTCTAACCTATAAATATGTCAATGCTCACTCGGATCGGGTGTGTAAAATTGGATCACCAATTACTCCGGCAAGTGCCTCAACACTAGGATACTAATCTTCATGTATTTCGGTTTGGATTAGTTGAGATCTGCCCAAATCTCAAAGAATTATGAGTTTTTATGCTATCTCCACTCAAGGGTAGGTTAATCCAACCATCTTTAAAGAAATATTACTCAGAGGAAATTCAAGATTTCTTTAGATGGAAAGAGGAAGAAGTGAAGCAATTCGTTAGATATGGGAAGATTGACATTCTGAAGGTGGCCAAGATCTTCGCTCAGTATCTAGCATTAGAAGGAATCATCAACAAAGATCATGGGATGCTTATCTACTTTGCATGATAGCTTGCTATGTTCTCCAAACTCCTGGACGTGGTGCACCACTCGTTCTGATAGAAGTGGTAAAGCAATTGAAGAAAAGAGGTGATATCATCCTTACAGTCCTTACAGAAACTCTCAAGGGATTTGATGACATGAGCCATAGCCATAGATTCAAACTTGATCATTATCTAGGAAGTCCTGATATTTTCTAGATTTGGCTCCTCGAAAAACTAAAGTTGACTAGGCCACTAAAAGAATGCCAACTCAGAGCTCTTTGCTACCAGGATAAAAGGGAAGTCCCGAAATTCAAGCTTATCATTGATTGGGAGATGTACCTGTAAGAAAGAACTGCACGGTATATTGCATGGAGGAGCCTATGGTGGCCGCATGAAGTTTTTCTAATGAAGACCCCTGGACACAATTATGTCAGGTTGATGGGATTGACTCATACGTCCTTTTACCTACCCACTTACATCAGCTGACAGTATGGATTGAAAGAAGAGGACCCAGGAGAGTTGGTGAACTTCTACCCACCCCAAGGATTGTCTCCCAACCTTGTTATGTACATATCTTATTTGTGTTAGAAAAGTTATTTTCATTCCATGTATTCAACTTGGTAATAAAAATAGTGTGATATTTGGATTTTCGTGTTGCTCAGTTATTCTAATAAAGACTTGAGTTGTTGAATTAATCGTGCCTAAAAATTCAAAATTCATAAATAAAATTGGCTTTATTACACCAATAGATCTTCATTCGTAAAAGGTCAAATTTGGTAATACAAAAAGAAGAAGGAATAAGCATGGGGAGGGAAAAAGAAAAGGAAAAAAAGATAGACATGTGTTTGTGCTTGCAAGAACTATAAGAACAGATCCCTAAGAGTCAAAGTCCTCATCTGAACCATATTCGGGGTCACCCTTATGGAATGTCGAGGAGTTTGTAGGTGCCAATCCCGTTTTCGCCAGCCTTCGGAATAGATCCTAAATCTGTGCATGCTGCTGGGCATTCTCCTGCTAGTAGGAGCCGACTTGGCTCTCTAAGGCAACAATCCTTCCTTCTAAAGGAATATAAGAGAGGATCAAGAAAAAGAGTAACAAAAGAAGAAGGACAGGATAAAAAAAAAAAAAAAAGAGAGAGAGAGAGGATACCTTGTTGACCACCACCTCACGCAAGCTCTGATGCATCCTCCTAATCTTGGGATAAACCTCCAAAGACATCTGAGAAAGAGCATATCAGCCAAGGGAGGTTGAAAGTCAATCAATTAAGGGATGGTTAGATACTCACATATTCATATGGAATAGGCAGCCCAAGAGAAGCATCTATGTCTATTCTCTGCCCTAGAAGATGAGGGATGCTAAGATTAGCTGTGTTGGGATAAGACCAACCTGGGAAACCATGGAAGGGGATGGTGGCTATTCTGAGGGACCCACCCACACTAGTAGAAGGTCCGGCTTGGGATGGACCAGTAACACTAACATATGATTGAATAGTAGAAAGGTCTACACATCGTGTTCTCCCTTGAAAGAACATCAATCAAGGCCAAACAAAAAGGAATTGAAGACTAAAGGTGATACTCAAAGAAGAGCAACATACCACTGGACCATCAAGACCAAGAGGTGTGCATACCGTCTCTTCCTCAAGGAAGGCCTTATAATCCCTGTCCTGGTCAAGGAACAAATCATCCCATATTCCGTTAGCCAGTCTCTCAATCTGATCCACAAGAATGCACTCCGGACAATGCATGGTTGGTGGAGGAAGACAAGGAGAGAAGCGTGTATCAAAATTAGACCATTGGGGTATAACTGTAATATCCCACTTCTTAAACCCGGTCTGATTTCGCGGTTGAACCGGTTTAACCATGCAGGAACCGAGCCAGAGGATGTTAGAGCGAGTTCCTTATGGGCTATGATGGCACGGGTGACCTTAAACACCGGCTGGCCCGACAAGTCCGAGCCAGTGCCAGAAGAGACGGGAGTGCCCAAACCGTGTACGTGCACCTACCATAAGGCTATGTACGGGTAGAACAAGTATTATATCCGTATTTTAAGGTTATATACGTATGTTACATTGTATGCTTGGGGTAGGGTCCGAGCCGAGGTCCGAGCCCGGTCAAAATCCCAAGTTTTGACTCTCGGATGGGTATGTCAGGTGGGTACACCCACCCACCTGAGTGACCCATCCATCACTATTCACTTAAGTAGGAATAGTATATAAAGCTTTATGACTTCTTTTCTTTCCATTTATTACCCTCGTACGTTTGGTGAGAAAAGTAAAGAGGAGAGAGAAAAAGAAAGGAAGAAGAAGAAAGGAAGGATTTCAGCGGCGCCGAAGCTCGATCTTGCCATTCCGGTGCCGGGAGAGTAATCTTCAACTCGAGATCTACAGTTGGAGGTAAGAAAAGCTGGGTTTTATAAACATTCACCATACCCAAGCTTTAAATCCTTGATTCGAGTATGGTTTCTTGAGATCTTGTAAATACCCTTGGAATGATGGATCTAAGGTTTAATAGATGATTTATGTGTTGATCTTGAAGGATTTGAAGAGATATTGACAAGGTAGAAGGAGCATTGTGAGTTGGAAGTGATTTGGAGGGTTTGAAGTCATTCTTGAGCAAAGAAGGTAAGATGGTTCCCCTCACTTGAATCTAACTTAAATCTAAGCTAGAACCATCCTATAGGACTCTAAAGGTGTGAGGAATGGGTTGAGAAAAGCCCCATTTGGGTCCCCAAGGAATGGAGGAAGATGAGAAGAAACTGGGGTTTTTCCGCCAAAACCGGCGGGTACAACCGGTGGGTCCCTACCCACCTGAGACACCCACCCGAGAGGACCAGGGGGTCCCTGGCCAAACCGGCGGGTAGGACCGGCGGGTCCTACCGGCGGGTTGGACCGGTGGGTGGACAACCCACCTGAGTGACCCACCCGAGTGGCCAGAATGTGATTCTTTGGTCCGATTGAGCCCAAATCGGACGTGGGACCTTCTTTCGACGTTCTAAACACGATTTTGACGTCGGATTTCATTAATTTTGATTCTAAAATGGTGAAGTACTAACCCCGCTCAATTATGTTAGGTTCACCAAATCCTTCCCGATTCGCTCCGGATCTCACCCGTACCGAGCGGGAATCCTTATACGCTACAAGTAAGTGGAGAGAGGACGTTTGGCCTTGTTTCAAGGCATTTGTTTGGCATTCATATAACTATATCTAATTTAGTCATGTCATCATGAATATGCTATATAGATTAGTCATTTCACACTTTGATGTGCATTTATGCTATGTTTACTTTTCAATTGCAAATTGAATGTGATGTTATATGTTGAATGTGTACATCATGTTGCATAATGCCTTGATAGACTAGATGCCGTGGTCGGCTTGGAAACGAATGCATTGGTGGCCCGTGGTATGGGACACGGAGGCACTATGCAGTCGTACTGCATATAGGAGCATGCGGTATTAGGATTCTCACCATCCGTGCTACGACCCTTCCCAACAGGGGTTGAGGTGTTGGGTTGCCATTTGGGGGGAAGCAGGGGTCGCGGTTGTCGGACACTGTGGTGGTTAGGCATTACGCCCGGCGAGTCGTGTAGGACAGCCGGCAACCCCGGTGGTATTTCAAGAGGGCCAATCGTACTGCTTTTAAATTGCTGGAGTCAGCACTGTCATTTAATTTATTTACATTTCTGTTGAGAGCCGGTGGACGGCATTGTCTTTATTTTTCCGAGTACTCACGGTGGGCCTTCTCCAACAGCCCTATGGGCGTATCGCCGGAGGGAGTTCGCGGCTCGTACCCGGAGTATACGCGCACTGTGGTTGTAGTAGCACTAAAACCAAAGACTTAGTAATGTTGATTAGGTGTATGTGATTTAAAATGACTTGCATGGCATGTAGAGCATATGATGTGTTGTGATTGTGTGGACTGTTGTGTGTGGTCCGCCTCTCTACTTACTGAGCTAGTGAGCTCATTCCACGTATACACCCCTTTTTAGATGATTTTGCAGGTCATGCATCTGAGGAGCTTGGGGTGGGTCCCGCAGTCGAGTTTCCTGATGAGGACTGGTGGACCCCTGATGAGTTTGAGCACGGCGTAGACTGCGCGTGTGAGAGCTGTGTTGCGGGGCAGCGGTTCTGAGGCCGAGCTGAGCTCCAGCCTTGATACCGATGCCGGGCTGCGTACTCTGATGTTTTGATAATTTCCTGTATATAATTGATATTCAAACTTTATTCTTTTTGTGTATATATATCATGCCTTTGGGCCCAAATGTATATAATTATGGTATCGCCATTTGGGTATCAGGTATATGGGAATTATTACAGGTAAAACTTAGTCTTCCGCTGATTTGATGAGTTGATTTTAGTGTGTGTATGCTGTGGTGGAATACAGTGTCTGATGATCCTGAAAGGTTTGGGTTAACCGGTGTTAACTCGGTCACCGCTCCGGTTCAGTGCGAACGGGGTGTGACAAACGGTGGTATCAGAGCGTGATGCGCTGCTCCACTCACAGCATACCATTAGAATCCCGTAGATTCTATAATAGGAAAATGGGGTTGGGCAAATATAAAAGCTTTAAAGATTAAAAGTCAAAGAAAGAAAGTATAAAATGGAGTTATATTATAAGCTGCATTCATGGCATGCGTGAGTGTAGATAAAAGGTAACTAGGATGGTACTATAACCTATAAAGTACTATTTCGACGAAATTTCGGCAGCATAACGGCGTAAAGTGGGATTTCCAAAAATTTTACACAAAACCTGATAAACAACAGATAATAATATAACCAAGAGCACAGATAGAAAAATCACATCACCACAAAACCACACAGGTATTCCACATATGAAAACACCACCATAATCCATTATCCAAAGACATTTTATTCCATAAATGAAAATCAAGTTACATTGCAATTACAAGGAATGAGCTAAATAAATACACAATGTCTACAAAAAGGAGAGAAAAATGGATAAACAGCTAGTGTGGGCAAGCCAACCCCTCACTGGTCGTCGTCATCGTCGTCGATGATCACCAAGTTCGCTGGAGGCCTGGAGTTAAAGTCGAAGCGGTGATCGTAATAATCTAACCTCGTGTTCACCAATCGTACCTCCCTCCGAAGCCGGCCATAATCTGCTGAGATGGCGGTGGCCCTGGTGTCCAAGTCCTGACCCAGCCTACGGAAGGAATCCTCCAAGGTGATCTGCCTGGAGGAAATCTCGTCTAGCTGCCTCAGTATCTGGACCTGGCCATCCTGCAAGGCCCGCATGGAGGCTGTCCTATCCTCATAGTCGTAGTCACCACTCCCAGGTGGTGGGGCTCCATATGGTGGGGCTGCAGCTCTGGAAGAACTAGGGCCCGTACCTCTCGACTCCTGAGGCACCTCCTCAGGGATGCTGCCACCCATCAAATCCGCCTCCTCGTCCTGAGGAACGTAGTCCTCATCCTCCTCACTGGACTCCTCCTCCATGAGGACATCCTCTACAGGGGCAGCCCTCCTACCCCTACCTCTCCGAGCTCCCGATCTAGGAGGTGAATCCATGAGGGTGTGGAGACCCATCTTCAAGAGGTTGCTCCGATCGAACCTATCGGCCGGAGTCTTCCCCTCCTCTCCGCTCAGATCCACCCTAAAGAACTCGAAGATCCTGGTGAGGATCCTGCAGTAGGGGAATCCTCCGTCCTCTGGGTGGGAAGCATGGTGCTCCATCGCTCTGAGGATGATATAGGGAAGGCACAATTGCTCCCTGCCTCCCTCTGCGGCTGTGAAAATACAAAATGCTATAAAAGCCGCCATGAAACCTACCTGGTTCCGATGACCTCCTCTGGGGAGCAAGTTGAACTGGATCAACCGGGCGAAGAGACGGACCTCAGGGAAGAAAGATGTCTCGGACTCCGGGCGACTGCTGCTGCCGCAGATGGTCTCGTAGATGAAGTCCGGTGTCTCCATGCTCATGAACGGTCCCTGAGGCCTACTCCTGGGGGGACTGTAGTATCGGTGTCCCACCGCCGAAATACCCAGTATGCTGGCCAGGGTGCCTACCGTCAGCTGGATATCCACCCCCTTCACCAAGCTGCTGACGGTGAATTCCCCGTACTGATACGACACCTCGAGGTTGCAATAAAACCGACGGACGAGCTGATCGTAGCACGGTCGGTCCACCTGAAGAATAGTGTCCCAGCCCAATGCTGAGAACCTCTCCTGAAGCTGGGCCTTGTGGAAGTCCTCGACTACCACGGTCTTTTCCATCAACACTGGCCCCTTCAGGAAGATAGGCCATTTGGCTGCGGCCTCGGCACTAGTGAAGTGCTCCTCATCGTAGTCTGAAGGGTCAGACTAAGCAGGTGCAGGTCTCCCTGTACGATGAGCTGAAGTGCTGGTCTCCGCACTTTTCCGCTTAGAAGCGGTGGTCTTGCGTCGAACACCAGAGGAAGATGGTCCTCTGCCGGTGCGTGAAGACATCCTGACAATAAGTAAAGAAGATTGGGTTAGTACAGTAAGAAAAGACAGCAGCATTAAAGAAGGGGAAATCCAAAACCCAATTTCTGCAAAATGGGAACGGCAACGATCTAGGAAGGATAGAAAACTTATAACATGAAATATGGTGATGGCAACGCATGGAAACGTGCCAAAACAGTAAAATGACAGCAAAGGACAGCAAAAAGCAATAGGCATGAATGAAATGGGGAAATTCAAGTCCCTTGTGCAAATTGGAATAGAATGGAGTGAAAGCTTGAAACCCTAGGTCTAGAATGAAATGCCATAGTAATGGGATGATAAAATTTCAAGAATATACCCCAAAAAGGACTATGAAACTCCATGAGCACAAGTATGGATGAAAGTCAAGGAAACCAATGCCAAAATAGGAATTTTCATGGGAAATACATGGGGTTGCAAGCATAATAGATGATTCAATGAAATCTAACTCATATCTAGCGTAAAACAAGCGGAATGCATTACAAAGGAGTCGTCAATTTGAGCAAAACAGTAAGGATTGAAGAAACCCCAAATTTGGGAACCTAGGGCATCAACTTGGGTTTTTCTCCAAATAAAGTGGGATGATTCCTATAAACTACAAATGAGCACAATGGAATCATCACAAACACATGATAATACTTTTCTATGGTGGAAAATAGAGAAAGAAAGCCTAGAAAGTAAATCCAAATCAAGCATCTCACCCAATTTGAAATTCTGGAAAAAGGAGAAGAAGAAGAACTTACTTGGATGAAGACGAGTTGACTCTTCACTAAAGCACCGTGTGGATGAGCGGAATCGTGAGTTGGAGCGCCGAGTAGACTCCCAAAATCGTCCAAGAGAAAAAGGAAAAAAAGAGAGGGGAGAGAGTGAAGGAAACAAAACAAAACAGGGCCTTTCTGGCCCTGTTCTCGTTTTATCGGCCAAGACCGGCGGGTCCAGACCGGCGGGTCCCTACCCGCCGGTGACACCCGCCGGTTTGGGTGTTGGGACCGGCGGGTCAGACCGGCGGGTCCCTACCCGCCGGTTCATCCCACCGGTTTGGACAGAGGGGAAAATTTTTAAAATTTTGAAAATTTTCTTTCTTTGTCTTTTCCCTTCTCTTCTCCTATTGTGATTTCATTGGTTTTAGGGTGGAAATTAGTCCTATGATCAATGGGCTATGGTCGAGTGGGACCATTAGCATGTATGTTGTGAACTTTGCCTGTATCTTGGAATTGAGCTATGATTAATTACAGGCTATCATACACTACAACACCACACGTAATGGCATATGATTGTGTGCCTAAATCAGTTTATGGTGTTTAATCAATATGGTGTGTGATATGTTCCAGGTACAAGGATACGATGGTACGTACTAGATCCGGTAGTAATGCCCGAGGTACCTCGCGGGGTCCTCGTCGGGTCGGTCGACCACAAAATCCCAGAGGGGCCCGTTCTGTGGGGCATACCTCGCCTCCACTACCTGCAGAGACCCATGGTCAGGGTGGGGCACATGGGGACCCACCTATGACTGCACTCCCGGACCCACCACCGGTCATTACCCCGGGAGATGTTGCTACAATAATTCAGCAGTCCCAACAAGCTTTCCAGCAACAAATGCTTCAGCAACAGCAAGCATTTATGACTGCCATCCAGCAACAGTTGGATTTTTCTCAACCGGGTCAACCTCCCCGGGTGCCCACTCCGCAGGACCCACCTGTAGGGTCGGGAACGGGACCACCAGTGGGTACACCTCCAATCCCACCATTCGGTATTCCTCAGCATGGGATGCCTCATCCTTATGCCTACTATCCTACCTATGCTCCTAACTTCCCGGCGACGAGTAATACGTCAAGGGTAGTGGAGTCGTTCAAGAGAAACTTACCACCGGTATTCTCTAAGGTGGGGAGTGATCCTCTAGAACCGGATCAATGGATCCAAGAATTGGAAAAGATATTTGAGGTGCTTGAGTGCACAGATGCCCAGAAGCTCATTTGTGCTGGGTTACAACTCAAGAAAGAGGCAAATTCTTGGTGGCAAGCTTCCAAGCCTATATTGATGGCTGCTCATCCAGAACCTACTTGGGAGCAGTTTAAGGAATTGTTCTTGGATAACCATTATCCGCGCAGTTTCAGATATCGAAAGGAGACTGAATTCATGGCCTTAACTCAAGGGGGTAAGACTGTCCTTGAGTATCAGCAACAGTTCGAAAGTTTATTCCATTTTGCCCCAAGGCATATGCGAACAGCTGAAGAAAAGGCAGCAAGGTTCCTAAAAGGCCTAAAAGCATCTATTGGGTCGGTGCTTGAAGTCTTGGATTTGACCGAATATGGCCAGATTGTACAGAAGGCCAAAACAATGGAAGATAAGCAAAAGGGTGAACAGTCCCTCACTCCTGGACTGTGGAAGAGATCAAATCCATTCCCAGATGTGGGAAATTCCTCCAAAGCATACCGTGGATCATACAGTTCTGGGCCTATGTATAGGCAGCCCTATAGGCCATCTGGCTACCCTCCTAGGCCAGTTGGTGGTTCGGGTTCTACCTCTTTTCGCCCGAACACTAGTGTGGCACCTACAGCTCCAAGTCCACCTCGACCTCCATCTGCAACGGGTCAAGTGCAGAGGGGCCCCGCTCCAGTTCCGACGTCTCAGATTCGTTGCTTCAACTGCCATTCCTATGGGCATTATGCGAAAGACTGTCGGTCCCGACCAGCCTTGCCCTCCAGTCAGCCCTCTGCTTACCGACCTCCCTTACCTCGAGGCAATCAACCGCAGGGAAGGATGTATGCCTTATCAGCCGAGGAAGCTGAGGCTAGTACAGAAGTTGTAGCAGGTACATTTTAAATTAAGAAGTTCATTATGATTAATGTTGATGACCTGCTGAAATTAATATACATTGTTATATTAGGTATCCTACCCATATCGGGCATACCAGCCTATGTTTTATTTGATTCAGGAGCTACTCATTCATTCGCATCTAAGAGATTTGTAGGGAAGCTTGGGATGTCACCCAGGATCCTAGACCAGGGAACGATTGTTAGTATGCCTACTGGTAAGATTGCACAGCTGAAGGAAGTGTATGGACCGTGCCCGGTGGAGATTAGTGGGAAGAACTTTGATGCGCAACTCATTAAGTTCAATATGCAGAATTTTGATGCTATATTGGGTATGGATTGGCTGTCGGCTCACCGAGCTAATGTGATCTGTGCGGAAAGGCTGATTAAGGTAACAGATGAAAAGAGTGCGGAAGGTTCTGGTCTCCGCTCTTCAAGCGGTAAAGTTACTAGAAAGTGGATGTCAGGGTTACATAGCCTCGGTACTCGATGTTGATGCAAGAGTTACACCTCTAGAAGAAGTAAAGGTGGTTAAAGAGTTTCCCGATGTTTTCCCAGATGATCTGATGCATTTACCACCTGACAGAGAGTTGGAGTTTGCCATAGACTTGACTCCTGGAGCAGCTCCAGTATCTAAGGCTCCATATAGGATGGCACCAGCTGAATTGAAGGAGTTGCAGATGCAGTTGCAGGAACTATTGGAAAGGGGGTTTATTCGCCCAAGTGTTTCACCTTGGGGTGCCCCGGTGTTGTTTGTCAAGAAGAAGGATGGTAGTTTGCGTATGTGCATAGATTACCGGGAGTTGAATAAGCTAACCATTAAGAACCGGTATCCATTGCCACGCATTGATGATTTATTTGATCAGTTGCAGGGAGCCAGGGTATTTTCAAAGATAGACCTTCGGTCCGGCTATTATCAGCTCAAGATAAAGAACAGTGATATACCCAAAACATCATTTAGGACTCGATACGGTCATTATGAGTTCCTAGTGTTGTCCTTCGGCTTAACCAATGCACCGGCAGCATTCATGGATCTAATGAATCGGGTATTTCAGGATGTGCTCGACAAATGGGTAATTGTTTTTATTGACGATATCTTGATCTACTCCAAGACCGAAGAGGAGCACACTCAACACTTGAGAATGGTATTACAGAGATTGAGAGATCAACAGTTGTTTGCCAAGTACAGTAAGTGTGAATTCTGGCTTGAACAAGTTGGATTCCTGGGGCACGTAGTGTCTAAAGCTGGAATCGAAGTAGATCCTGCTAAGGTAAAAGCAGTAGTGGAATGGGAAAGTCCCAAGAATGTTACTGAAATTAGAAGCTTCCTGGGTTTGGCTGGATATTACCGGCGTTTCATCGAGAATTTTGCTCGGATCTCAGCACCAATGACCAAGTTGACTAAAAAGGGTGTGAAATTCGACTGGGCAGAGGAATGTGAGAAGAGCTTCCAAGAATTGAAAGAAAAGTTGGTGACTGCCCCTGTGCTGACTATTCCTGAAGGCACAGGTGGAATGACAGTCTATACCGATGCTTCCAAAGTTGGTTTGGGTTGTGTTCTTATGCAACGGGGGAAGGTAATAGCATATGCATCCCGACAACTAAAGGAATATGAGAAGAATTACCCCACTCATGACTTGGAACTAGCCGCAGTCATTTTTGCCCTTAAGATCTGGCGACATTATTTGTATAGGGAGAAGTGTGAGATATACAGTGACCACAAAAGCCTGAAATACTTCTTCACCCAGAAGGATTTGAATATGAGACAGAGAAGATGGCTTGAACTCATGAAAGATTATGACTGCGATATTCAGTATCATCCCGGCAAGGCGAATGTAGTGGCAGATGCATTGAGTCGGAAGACACAGACTGTGTCGCTCTCATACTTAGCAGTCAGCTCACCACTTGTGCAAGAGGCGATGCTAATGGATGAAACCCTCTTGTATGAAGGGGCAACCTTAGAGCTTGAACCTCAACCGGAAGACCTTAAATGGTTGACGGTATCCTTATCGGCTCTACAGGTGCATCCGGAAATTAGGCAAGAGGTGATAATGAAGCAACCTTTGGATCCTGAATTGTAGCGGATTCAGAGTTAAGGTTCAAGACCAAACTATAAACGACCCAGATTTTACTTTAGCCAGTGATGGGGCATTGATGTTTCGAGACAGATTGTGTGTACCCGATGATTTGGATATACAAGATAAGATAGTGAAAGAAGCACATAGCTCCGAGTACACACTTCACCCAGGAAGTACCAAAATGTACAAAGACCTCAAACAGAGTTATTGGTGGCCAAGCATGAAAGTCACCATAGCCTTGTATGTGGCGACTTGTCTCACCTGCCAGAAAGTGAAAGCTGAGAGGCATCGACCTTATGGTACCCTTCAGCCACTCCCAGTACCAGAATGGAAGTGGGAAAGGATTACAATGGACTTCGTCACCGGACTACCAGGCACACCTAAGGGAATGGATGC
>NW_024868097.1:158544-176389 GCF_013358625.1 Macadamia integrifolia
TTATTCTTTTGTGTATATATCATGCCTTCGGGCCCAAATGTATATAATTATTGTATCACAATTCGGGTATCAAGTATATGGGATTTATTCACAGGTAAAACTTAGTCTTCCGCTGATCTGATGAACTTATGTTAGTGTGTGTATGCTGTGGTGGAATACAGTATCTGATGATCCTGGCAGGTTTGGGTTAACCGGTGTTAACTCGGTCACCGCTCCGGTTCAGTGTGAACGGGGTGTGACATGAATCGTATCAGGTAACCCCAGATCAGCGCCAAATTGAGAAGATACAAGTTGTTTGTCTGAGTAACTACACTCTTAGTTCCGGGATGTCTCCACAATTGGCCGCCAATCGTGCTTTACTACAGGACAATGACATGGGGAATTTTTCGGCGAATGGGCAATCGCCGACCAACGCCACTACCGTTGCCGGTACACCACATTAGTCCTCCACGATGGTCCCTTGTGTGTCATACAACTGCCATGCCAGCTGGCAATGAATTAGTGGATCTAGGTAACCCAATTCCCTATTCCACCCATCCCACCACACCTTAACCCAATACAACTGTCCCACGACTTCCAATTTACTACAACACCCCAACTTGCCAATTTACCACAACACCCCGACGTTTCTAATTTACTGGTATCCCTGCTTCCTCATCTTGCGGGAATCAATCTCTCCAACAATTATTTATGGCATCTTGGACTCTCCCACAAGCCCATAACTAACCCACCACATCAGCAATTCTAAATCCCACGCCTCTTACCTCTTCCACTTCAAATCCATCACTAACACCTCCTGCACACATTACTCACATGCCACCTACACACTTTTCTCATCCCTCCATCTTACCCTCAATCCTTCCCGCACACCAACCTTCCTATATAGACACATTTGAATCTCATGTCCATAGTGATCCAATATACCTACCTGGTCCACATCCGATGAAGGATACTACCCCATTACGTGAGAAACCTAAGCGGCCACGTCTGGAGAACAATGAACAAGACCAGCAAGCTAGGACCATTTCTGATTTTGTTTCATCGGAGCTTTTAAACTCCAATCCCGTGGAGGCTGGGGAGAGGCATCTCCACGGGCAATCATGAAGATTTTCAGCTGGAATTGTTGGGGTTTAGGGGGGGCTTCAACAATTCGATCTCTTCTTCACCTCTCTAAACAAGAGAAGCCTGATGTGATTTTTCTAATTGAAACAAAGTGTGGCCAAATGAGAGTGGAACAGCTTCAGAGAAGGTTATGCATGCATGATTTCTTTTTGATCGATTCACAGGGGGCATCCGGAGGTTTGGCATTATTTTGGAGGCAACATGTTGACTTGGAAATACTTTCTTCCACACGCCATTTCATTGATTTCAAGGTGAAACTGCATAATGGAATCACCTTTCACTTAACTTTGGTTTATGGTGATCCAATGAGAGAAAATAGGCAACATGTTTGGGATCAATTGATGCAGTTGGGTGGAAGACGACACTCAGACTGGATGTGCCATGGAGATTTTAATTCTTTTCTGTCTTGGAGAGAAAAGGAGGCAATGCAACTGAACCAAGAGATACTGCTGCTTTCCAAACTCTTGTGGACAATTGTGAACTTTTAGACCTTACCACACATGGCCCTCTCTACACTTGGAACAATAAGAGACGGGGTGCAGCCAATATCCGAATTAAATTGACAAGGCGCTAGCAAACCAATCATGGCAAATTACTTTCACTGATGCAGCAATATATATTAGATCTTCTATTAATTCGGATCATTGCCCACTAGTCATTGACTCAGAGGGGGGTAGATTCAAGGGCTATCGTCCATTCCGATTTGAGTCCATGTGGTTCTGTCATCCTGATTGCAAACAAACTGCTTTATCAGCTTGGACTCCTCCTATCGTTCATACAGCAAACCCTACTCTATTCCAACGAATGGACGACTGTAAACCAGTATTTAGGAAATGGAATAAAGAGGTTTTTAGACATGTGCAGACAAAAATCAGGACTCTAAAGAGGGAGCTGGGTTTGATTCAAAGTGGGCCTATCACAGATGCTAATCAAGAAAAGGAACAGGACTTATCTGTAAGACTTAATGAGGAGTTGGAAAGGGAAGAAGAGCAATGGTGGCAGAAATCAAGGTATCAGTGGCTTCAACAAGGAGATAGAAATACAAGTTTTTTCCACTTGTCTACCATTCAGCGCAGGGCCAATAATATAATTCTTCATTTTAAGATGGAAAATGATACTTGGACCCAATCAGATGAGTAGATATATCAGATTATGCATGACTACTACACTCAGATTTTTCAATCTGAAGGGGTTGATCCTGATGCCTTAACTTGTGTTCTCAATACCATCCAGCCGAAGGTCACAGAAGAGATGAATGCTCGACTATGTGCTGTTCCTACCACTAAGAAGGTTGCGTTGGCCCTTAAGGCAATGGCCCCTTTGAAAAGCCCTGGTCCAGATGGTTTGCCCCCTACTTTCTTTAAAAAAATTTGGGACTTCACTAAGGCAGATGTGTATTCCTTTGTTTGTAATTTTTTAACTATTGGTTCACTTCCTTTAAATTGTAATGGCACTCTATTATGCCTTATTCCTAAATGTACTAATCCTGAGAGTGCAGATCAATATAGACCCATCAGCCTATGCGCAGTGGTGATTAAGATCATCACAAAGGTCATGGCATCCAGATTAAAAGATGTTATGGAGTTGCTTATCTCACCTGCCCAATCAGCTTTTATCCCAGGGCGCTCAATTTCAGATAATATCTATACGGCTTATGAGGTCTTTAATTATATCAATAAAAAGAAGAAAGGGAAGCAGATGTTTCTTGCATTGAAGCTGGACATGAAGAAGGCGTATAATAGGGTTGAATGGGAGTTTCTTGAGAAGGTTTTATTACGATATGGCTTCTCTACCCATTGGGTTACTATGGTTATGTCTTGCCTACGTACAGTCACTTATAAGTTGTTGATCAATGGGATAGTTCGTGGCATAGTCATTCCAACCAAAGGCATTCGCCAAGGGGATCCTCTCTCTCCAGCACTCTCGAGCCTATGCTCCTAGGCTCTAAGCAGTGTGATCTCACTTTCTGAGGAATTTGGTCTTTTAAGAGGTATCCGGGTATGGAATCGGTCAGTTCCCATAACACATCTTCCTTTTGCTGATGACTGTTTACTTTTCTCCCAAATGAAACTAGATGAGGTCTAGCATTTGAAAGAGTGTTTATAGATTTACTGCAAGGCAAGTGGCCAAGCCATTAATTTAAAGAAATCATCTCTCTCTTTCAATCCAAATGTACACATGCATTTTAGATTCTGGTTCTCTCAGATATTGAAGATACCTTACGGTAAGGGGCCTAACAAACATCTGGGTTTACCAACCTCTTTTGGTATGTCTAAGGCAGCCCTATTCCGAGACCTTACTGATAAGGTTAACCAACGCCTAAATGGTTGGAAGACCGTCTTTTATCATCTGCTGGAAAGTAAGTGATGCTTAAGTCAGTCGCTTTCTCTCTTGCCAATTATGTGGCATCCCACTTTAAGCTACCGATCACTCATTATAGGTAGCTTAAGAAGGCGACTACTAAATTTTATTGGGGTGATGGTTCTGATAAGAAAAAAATCCGTTGGATTTCGTGGCTTTGTTTGTGTCACTCCAAAGAGAGAGGTGGATTGGGTTTTCGAGACCATACGCTCCATAATGAAGCTTTATTAACTAAAGCTGCTTGGAAGCTTTGGTCTGATCCTGGTACATCATGGGCAAAGTTCATGAAATCAATATACTTTCCAAATTGTGATTTCTTGAATGCAAGATTAGGTGCTAACCCATCGTCGGCATGGAGGAGTATTATGATGGGAAAAGAAGTGCTTAAATCTGGTTTATTATGGAGGATTGGTACAGGGGAAAATGTGCATATCTGGAATGACAATTGGCTACCTGATCTGCTAGGTTACAAATTACAGCACTCACCGATTGAGGAATGCCCTTTTACTCAAGTCTCCGACCTCATTGACCAACAGAATCGTTGCTGGAACAGGCCGCTTGTCAATAGGTATGTACACCACTCGGATAGGGCTGCTATATATCAACTCTAATTAAGCTTGTTTGAGACTCCAGATAAGCAGGTTTGGGGGCCATCAAAACAAGGTTTGTTTATAGTAAAGAGTGCATACCATCATCTATGTAATCAGTGGATTGTTAAGAAACTGGAGCACCCATCTTCATCAACAAGCAACCGATGGAGGGCAGTCCCAACAGAAGTTTGGAAAACCATTTGGAATTGCAATACTTTACCAAAAGTTAAGCAATTCTTATGGAGAGCCTATGCAAATGGTTGAGCATCAGCCTCAGCCTTGAACCAAAGACAAATACCAGTCGATCAGACTTGCCAAAGGTGTTGGGTGATAAACAAATCAGTATCACACATACTCCTCCATTGTCCTTTTGCACTCGTGGTTTGGCATGGCAGCAGTCTCACATATGTGGTTCCACCATGTAACACCAATCGTATTTAGAAATGGATCCAAGGCTAGGCATATCTCAAGTCATATGGGAAGAAGGTTTCAAGAGAGGTAGTCTCACAATGTTCCTTTATTGTGTGGTATATTTGGAAGGCTAGGAACGATCTCATTTTTGGAAAGAAGGATTGGTCGCCAATGGAGGTGGTTACTACAGCACATAGGGCATGGTCTGAGTATGTTTCGACTGCCACGATTCAACAAGAGATCAGCACATCTACACCTGCTGTTGTGCAACCTTTGAGTATGCCATCTCCATCTCCTAAATTCTATAGGTTAAGTTGTGATGCCTCTCTCAATCTCTCCAGAAACCAAAGGGGTATTGGCTTTCTTTTTTGAGACAAGCTGGGACATTCAAGTTTGGTAGTTTCGAACCCTATTAGCTTCTCTACTATCTTGGTAGGCGAAGCTCTTGTGGTTAGGGAAGGACTTATAGAGGCGATATCGAAAGGCTTCTACAATCTACACATGGAGAGCGACAATCAACAACTGATCTCTTATCTGTAGGACTCTTCTAATAGTCCAGATCTTACAGTGTGGCCAGTTATTGAAGATATCTGGTATCTTTGCTCTTTTTTTTGATGATTGTCATTTTTTCTATATTCCAAGGGAGGCTAATACTATAGCCGATACTCTTGCTAGGAGAGCCCAGTCCGTTACGGATAGAATTGTCTAGCCTATTTTTGATCCTTGTTTGTCGACACCTGCGGTGCTTGGCAACTTGTGTGTAATCCGTTTGTCTCAATAGAATCACTTTCTACCAAAATAAATAAATAAATAAATAAACTTTATCCACTTTATGTACTTAACTAAAACTGTTTCTTTCCTTTTCTTACTAAATCTCTTTCACTCTTTCCTTTTTTTCCCCTAAAACTCTTTCTCTCTCTTCCATTCACACACTATTTTGCCCATTCTTTTTTTTTTTATTATATTTTTATAATACTTAAATACTATTTATCCTCTCGTCTCCCCCCCCCCCATTTCCACAAGAATTTTTCCCATTATTCTTTTCTTTTTCTTTTTTTTATAATATCATACATTAATTTTTCCATTTTCCTTTTTCCCTCTAAAACTCCTCCTTTCCTTTTCTTACTAAAACTTCTTCTCTCTTTCCTTTTTTCTTTTCCCTAAAACTCTCTCTCTCCTTCCCACTCTCACATGTCTCCTACTTTACCCCGTTCTTTTTAACCACCTCCCTCTCTCACGTTCCTCTCTCCTTGGGTGGGAACTATTGTCATTAGTTTTGTGTGAAATTTGTAATCCCATAACTTATACAGGATTGCATTGTTTAATTAATGGAGTTGGATCTGTCATGTCAATTGAACGTGTGGGAATTTGCAAGGGAAGTGATTGCTTACCAGAGAAAACTGAATAGCTCAATAAGTATGCCAAAAGGTCTGAAACTTGATCAAGAGATGGGAAAGAAAAAGAAGCATTATTGTTCGAAGTTTCTCTATTGCCAAAGAGATGTACACTGCAAGGCGTGAGATGCCTCCAGATAAGGGTGACCTTGAAGCTGGAGCTGAATTTCTCCAGGTAATTAAATATGACAGCATACATGCTCTCTCTCTCTCTCTCTCTCTCTATATATATATATATATATATATATGTTGTTTCTGGGTTTCTACATCCTTAATGTTTTGGTTTGTTATTTGTAGGTAATAAAAAGGTATGTCTAAATGTAATCGACTCGGTTACAAAACCCTTGTAACCTAAATTACTGTGTCCCCATTATTTTATCATTTTGTGATTGCTTTTAAGGTCAAAAAAGTAAATTACTGTGTTCCCATTATTTTGTCATTTTGTGATTGCTTTTAAGGTCAAAAAAGTAAATTACTATGTCCCCATTATTTTCTCATTTTGTGATTGCTTTTAAGGTTAAAAAAGTAAATTCAACCTCAAATTGATCATCTTCCTCTTCGCGAGTCTTTCTGTTACCTTGGTTGGTTTTTATGGCGTAAAGTTCGGCGAGATCATCTCCAGTGAGTCAGATAAAGACTCTCTTTCTTCTTGGCATGTCCAATGCTTTTCTGGGTTTTAGGGTTTAAAATTTCTAGTGGACTTCATTTTTGTTTTTTGAAGTTTAGAAAATAAAACCTCTTTCCAGAAATTCATGTATCAATTATATTGCAATAATTTCTATTGTTGTGCATTAGAGATGAGGTCGGTAATATAGTTCTAATCATCGCGCTCTCTCTCTCTCTCTCTCTCTCTTCAAAGAAATCAATTGCATTAAACATGCTACTATTTTCAAGAAAGGAAAAATCCAAAAAGATGACAAATGGCAATATTGTAGGTTTTTTTTTTTTGGTAAAGCAATATCGTAGGCTTGGTACTACTATAATGATGACATGTGAAATTTTGTAATTATAATATATTTTATAGGTTGATCATAAGGGTTTTGTGATTGATTCTGGTCAATTCCAATTTGATTTGGATTTGGATCGATATTGGAAGCTATTTATTTGATCTCTGATTCCGTGTTTAAAATCGATTATAAGGTTTATAGGACTAGATCGTGGGTCATAATATTTGAGGGATTCTAGGGTTCTTTTTGGTCCAATTTTGATTCGATTTGGATCAAAATTTATAGGAATCAGTTCCAAGGATGTAAGGGATGATATCAGTATCATTCTCTATCGATGCCGATTTGATACCAATCCGGATCGGATGGGATCGGTGGGTGTCAGCCTATTTTACCCCTGATTTTTATAAAAAAGTGCTACTTTTTACCTATTTTACCCCTAAAACGATCCGGATCAAGGATCGGTCTCAGTCGATATGACCGATACTTGAAACCATGATCAGTTCGATCTCCAATTCCAAGTTCAAAATCCCTAGTTGATTTGGCTAGTTCGGATCAACCACAATTCCGATTATTATAGACTGGCATATCCAGGATTTTTGGGATTGGGTTTTTGGTTTTTAGAATTTAGTGTCAATTCTAGCATTTTTGTGACTGATTCGGATCTGATCTAGACTGGAATCATCAGGGGCCAATTTACTCTTTGATTTTGAGTTAAAATTCTGGTATTAGCCGATTTGGATTAGAATTGGTCGTGAACTATCCAACTCCAACAATTCTAGAATGCTCATTGTATAATTGGAATCACTAGAGGGATTGTTTTGATACTCAATTTCGAGTTTAAAATCATTAGTTGAATAAACCAATTTTGATCCAAATCGACCATAGTAATATCTATCCAGGTTGTTTCAAAATGGCTGATTATAAGGTTTTTGTGATTGATTCGATCCATTTTCGATTTTTGTCACTTTGATCTAGATTTTATCTAGTATTAGGCCAAACTAAAATCAAAGTTCAATTTCAGACCAATTCGGTTTTTATTGAGTTGACTTAATAGCCTCTTTGTAGGTAATATGTTCTCTTTTAGTAATTTTTTAAAGTTGTTATAAGGTTTTTTACGGTTTCAATTTGCTTGATTTAGTCCAATTCGATTTTTTACTGATTTGATAAAAACTCAAATCGATAAAAGATTGTTTCATTTTTCTCTTGATTAGTCCAACCCGTTCGGACTGAAAATGGACACTCTTTCTCAAAGCAATAGACCCAATCACCCAATGGTTAGTATAATTTTTCTTTTTTTTTCTTTTTCAATCCCATGTTGGACTTTAGAGAGACGAGGAATTGAGATTTTAGATTTCAAATGTAGTGATGGGTCTGTTTGAGGATAAAATTCCATTTCTATCATTTTTTAGACACTTTGTCATAAAAAGTGGTGCTGCAGCTTTTTAGTTTTTATTGGGAATATAAACACATGAAATTACTTTTTGAATCCCCTTGAACCAATCATTTCTTTCACATTATAGGACTTTTTGGTAACTAGAAGTGGGTTACAAGCCTTTTATAACCTACCTAGGTTACAACTAGACAAACCCGTAATTAAATATGATAGCATACATGCTTTCTCTCTCTCTCTCTCTCTCTCTCTCTCTATGTTGTTTCTGGGTTTCTATATCCTTAATGATTTGGTTTGTTATTTGCAGTCGAACACAACGTTGAGTACACAACAAGAGAAAGGGGTTGAAACTGATGGGTGCAACAGTTAGGAATGCTCATGCATATCTAGAAAGATAGAAGTTGAGTGAGGAGAGGGAGAAACTAGCCAGGAATGCAATTGGGAAGATGTCAATGGAGCAATTGTCTGATCTCATGTCCTTGGGGACAATCTGTTCAGTGGCATTAGAGAAGAAGGTTAGTCAGTGCCTTCTCAACTGAGAATTAATTATTTGACTACATCCTATGCTCAGGAATAGTTGCGGAAAGCATATAGAATTTTTTTTTTTTTTTTTTTTTTTTTGGGTACCCTTTTGGATAGGGGGAGGGGATGGTTGTGGGATTTGGAAGAGGTCGAAAAGATTCTGCCTTTCTATTCTGATGGCCTCTTTAGCTTTTCATGTGTCTCTAGGATGGTTTGGTTGAAGGGTTCTACTATTCTGATGGCCTCTGCACAAAAGTCCTCTACTTCTGCAGATGAACCCAATCCACAAGAAGATCCCTGTTTTGATCCATAATGGAACACCCATCTATGAATCTCTAATCATAGTTCAATACCTTGTTGAGATTTAAAAGGACAAGTCCCTTTGTTGCCCTCTAATCCTTACCAGTGTCCACACGCCATGTTCGGGTGTGATTTCATCGACAAGAAGGTCTGTTCTCTACAGTTCTCTTTCTCGTTCTTTGTGCTTTTTAGTATTTAGTTGGAAAAAATGGATCTTTTCACTATGCGTCTCCATATCAACTGATGGCAAATACCCAATCGTGCAGCGGAAGGGATCAGATTGGGATCTCCTAAGGTATCAAAACTTAGCTCGAACTGATAAAATGGATCGAAACCGATTGATAAAACCCAAATCAAACCAAACCGATCCTTATTGGATTGGTTTTGGACTGAGGTATGTTGGGACTGGTTGAAAATCGGTCCAAATCGAACCGACCAATAACCAAACCGAATGAAACCGATAAAAAATAAATGATTATGAAATTATAAATTGGTGAATTGACCATCCACTTTTTACAATATCAGAGAGAAAATTTTTTATTGTAAGGGGAATTGTTACAAATCATTGAATATTAGCTTATGAAAAGAGAAATAGATTTGTAAAATGTAATAATGCTTCCATTGATTTCTTTGTTCACTATAAAAAACTAGTTGGATAGTTAAATGAATGATTGGATAATAGGGTTCATTTTGTGATTTCAATTTTTTTTTTTTTTTTGCTAACGACGGATATCCAAGCCTTAGGCCTGACTAGTCTCGTGGGCCCATACTGACCTCACAACTGTATGGACCGGGTCATATCGGGGTTGAATGAGAACCATTCAACTATCATTGAAAGCAGTGAAGAGTATTAAACACCACCGTGTGATTGGCCCAAGGTGTTCCTAGTGTTAGTCGAACTTAGGACGTGCAAGTTTACGGCTCGTACCAAGTTCGTTGCTCACCAACTGCGCTACCCCCTTGGGTTTTTTAAAAGGGTGCATTTTGTGATTTCAATATTAGTTATCTTCTCAGTAATTTGTTATCTATTGGTTTCAATATTAGTTATCTTTCCCTTACAATGATAAACCATGATTTAATCATAAATTTAAAGTTTTTTTTGGGTCAAATCTAGTCACTATAAGTTATGAATGTAAGATCCATTATGGTTCAAGCCCAATAATAAACTGATCTAAATCAGTATTAACCCGATATTGAAAAATCAAAATAAATCGAAACCAAACCAATCGAAATCAAAACTGATCGAAAATCGAAGTTCCTTAACGGATAAGTTTTAGTCTCCCTCATTCCTAGGCCGAAACCTTCAACCCAACCGAAACCAAACCGAACCATCCAACTGACACCCCTAGGACCCCTGCATTTGAAATCACTGCACAAAAATTAACTATATGGGAATGGAACGATTTACCTAAGAACTGCAATTGAAGTTCCTCCTTCAAATAATAGTTCTTCCACACTTGAGCAACCTTTTACACTTGAGCAACCGTAGGGATCGATCTCAACACTTTGAAATTATGATCCACGTTCAATTGGAGAAGAGCAATCAACCATTAAAGTTTTCTCCTTCACACATACTCACTCACAAAGAAGAGAATGAAGGGAGAGAGAAAACATGGGAGAAAAAAAGAAAGTTCCAAAAAACTAAATGTCTCTCTCCCTTATTCCTTATATAATAAAACCTCTTTTAAGGTTTTGTGGTCAAATCTTTGTTTCCTAAACAAAGAAAGCCAAGTATTGGTGGTAGAGAATAGTTTTCAAAATTGAACTACTTTGCTTCTTAAGTGGAAAGAGGTAAGATCTAAAAGTGATTGCTATCTTTCTTATTATTGGTGATAAATATAATCAAATTATATTTTATCCACTACCATAAATAAAAAGATAATTAATCATTTAATATTTCTAAATCTTGTCATTTAATATTAACTCTTTAATTTACACATAAGACCTTCCATTTTTCTAATATCACATAATGAGCTATATGGCATGTAATTTAATACTACCTAGTCCCAACTCATTGTACATGTTTGTTTCCGAGATTCCATGAATATGATCGAACATAAAAAAAATATTTGAAATAAAATTTACTAAATAAAATATTATTTTTCATATTAAAAAATAACTTTGTAAACAATTTACAAAAACGACATTGGTACCAGATTTTTGTTTGATCAAGCGTATACATTCTCTCTCCTTGATATTCTCCAATTAAGGGAAGTGGATCACATGTTGACGATCTCTTACATTAACAAATGTAGGATCCCGTGTCCAGCATACCGATATGTAGTCCGTTGGATGTCAATCATTGGTTTACCAAAACACGTTATACAACACTGCAACAAATAGGATTTCTCAAATCAAACGTCAAATGACAGGTATGAATCTCGTCCTCACACAACTGACAATAATACATGCGAGATTCTTACCGGATTCTTTTCTATACACACAGTATGAGTACTTATATTTATGTACCAGAATCAAGTATGAGTACTTATATTTATGTACCAGAATCACATCCGTCGTAACATACAATGTAACGACCAGATGAATAGGATGTCCGATCCTATCCCTAGCCAAGAATAATTTTGGGTGCAAACCCATGAAGCCCAACAAATAAATGACATGCATAAGTGAAATCAAACAGTCTTATTAATAAATCGGGTTTGATAGACACACCTATCAAACATCAACAACATAGTTTTGTTTAGCTATTTTTGTTTGTGGCCTTATGGACAACTATAGCCATATATAAGCTATGTTTGATGGCAAGAAATTAAGATTTATCTTTAGTTGTGCACAAACCCAGGATTTTAATCTCAATTCTTGAATTGTATTTCAGTAAAATAGTCTCTCTTTTCATTTTTTAGAAGTCTTTTATCCTTTTATGATCTAAGTTACTTCCTGCAAACTGTGAATGCAAAGGGGAAGAGCAAGCATCACATCAGGATACAAGGAATTGATAGAGGGAATGAAATTGATGGAAGAAAAGCTGGTAGGCAAGCCTTACTTTAATAGTGAGACTTTTATGATAGAAGATATACTTGCAATACATCACATGGAGATCAGATAAGCATCCAACAACGAAGACATAGTCAGGTTTTAGGCATACCTGAATCCATGACTAGAAAATAATAACTTCTCAATGTCTTCTCGTATGCTTCTTGTACAACACTATCAATGTTGGTTTGGTCTACCCTCTTTCCCTTCTCACTTTAGGTTTCTCTAGTCATACACTTAATAGGTCAATGATAACTATTTATAGGGGTGTGGGTAGGGACCAACCCTGCAATGAAATTAAAGTTTTCTTTTCATTAAGGAAACAATGTCTTAGGTCCACACATAGTAATATATATTTCATACCATTAAGGTGTGCTAATATAAATCCAATATCTCCATAGAGATCACTTATCATTATTGGATCATTTCTGCTTACTCCATCTATACTCAATACCACTAAATCGGTTTTTAGAAACAAACCTTAGACTATGCTAGCCCATCTGATTGAAAATCTTACAATCTTCCACCTGGGCAACATATGTCAAAAGTTTTAGATTTTAAAATTTATTTAAAATGACTCTCCAATTTAGATAAACTTAATGTGGCCACAAACAAAGCATTGTTAAATGGAGTGCACTTTAAATCAAATGTTTTGGTTCGAATGAGAATTACAAACACCCTTCCGTCTTGATCATCACATCTAAGGTGATATGGGACCAAACACATTAAAGTGCTCATAAACTCACCGACTTGGGTAGTATGGAAATTACATGCAATAGTGATCATCGTATCTATTTCCAAATTGGTCCAGGTTTGAAAACCAGATGAACTCTATGAGACAGATACTGAAGGTCTCATTAACTATAAGCGTCTTCCAAACATTCAAGCTTCAATCGAAGAAGCTTATTGGATTGGGTCCGGATGTCTCAAAACACTCTCCCTAGATCTCAATCAATCGAGGCTTTACTAGTGACTAAATGTGTGTGTATTGACTGAAACCTCGAACATCGAATAAGGTAAATACACTACATATATCCTCAATTTTCTGAAGGAGGTAAATAAACAAGTATATACACATACACAATTGTCCATAATAAAGATGCATGTATATTCATGAGAACAGAAATAATGCATCACAAATACAAAAAATAAATTGAAAGTCAGATGCACTTGAATATATGACCAAAGCTTGACTAATAAAATACATAAAAAGAACTAACAAGTCCCTTATCAGTGACATGCTCTTGGAAAACTTTTAGAATCAAGCCCTTAACTAGTGGATAAATAATTATTTTATCTGTAGTAATATAGTTCTACAAGAATTTATGATTTATGAACTTACTTCCACTGATCTTTAGATAAACCTATTTGATTTCTCTCATTTTAATAAAGAATCTTAATTTGAACAAAATTAAAAATCACTGGCTTGGGAGACCTATCAATTTTAAAATTAAAACTAAAATCTATTATCATAATAGCCAAAGAAACATTAAAGGATTAGTTCTATTTTTCAAAATTAGAACCATTCAAAATTTTAATAAAAAATAGGTGAAAAGTCAAAGCTGACAATTATAATCATACATATTTACCAAAATATATAATATACAAGAACAAAAGGCATATTAACATCCCAACAATATAATTAAACTTGACTAATTGTGCTATTAATTAGATTTATCCCAGTATTATTTTCAATAACTATAGAAAAACATAAACTAAAATTACTGGCTTGGGAGGCGTATCAATTTTAAAATTAAAACTAAAATCTATTATCATAATAGCCAAAGCAACATTAAAGGATTAGTTCTATTTTTCAAAATTAAAACCATTCAAAATTTTAATAGAAAATAGATGAAAAGTCAAAGCTGACAATTATAATCATACATATTTACCAAAATATATAATATACAAGAACAAAAGGCATATAAACATCCCAACAATATAATTAAACCTGACTAATTGGGTTATTAATTAGATTTATCCCAGTATTATTTTCAATAACTATAGAAAAACATAAACTAGGGAAAGATCCAATAAACATAAATTGGGAAAAGATTCGACGTCATCAGGGTCACACTTGTGGTGGTAAGATCGCACAATACGTAGTGGAATCTTTCACATGCAAGGTGAGACGCTTGAAACAATGCCACTCTGAAGATTCCGTAACCTATGATAGCAACACAAGAACCTCCAAGGCTATGAAACTCAAAACGTCACCCTCATACTATCAAGTGAAATCGACCAAACAAAGACTCACCTATGGTGGCAAGAGCACATCATTCGCCATATGGTCTTCTTGATTGCAATCCATCCCGAATAGTTAATAGTAATTTCACAATCTTAGTAACTAGCCCACAAGGGGAAGCTTAATCATCGAAATTATGAAAATCTATAGACTTGGATTGCTACCAAATGCCCGTGGGTTTAGATTTTGGGTACAAACAATAAGATGAGCTATTTTAATATTTAATTAAAAAAAAATATTCAATATAAACACACAAAAGTAACCCATTGTAAACCCTAATAGTCAATATGGTAACACCATAACTTAGCAGTTATCAAAGTGAGTACGTTCTTAGTATGACAGTTTTATACTTTCACCCATTACCATAAATAAATAACAAATCTAAATATGACAATTTCCGATAATGACAACATGCTAAAATGGAAGTTCATAACATTTATTCATAATAACAAAAAACACATGAAATATGTTACTTTATCCATAATTCATTAGATATACGAAGTTGTATATAAGTATGGACTTTCAGCCCAAATGACTTTAATATCTAATATAAATATTAGCCCATAAACTTCAAACTAATCACAATAAAGCCTCTTAATTTTTGTATATTAACATTTGATTAGCTAATGAGGCACATGAACAAAATAATTCACTGGATCAAAACAATAATAAATCATTAAAAAATAAAAGTAATATGAGCTTAGATCCATATTAATTATAAACAACTTCATAGGCTTATACCAATAAGCTACTAAAACTTCAATGTACTCATTTAAATCATTCAATTACAATATATCATTTTATTTTGATGAATTTTCAATAAAATTGCACATTATCACAACTTCACATAGGACATATAAATTCAAAGAAGTATTACTTAAATAATACACTTGTGATATTTTGAATCATAATGAGGTGCCAAAACTCATAATTAAGCATCTTGTATGAAATCGGATGTCATGGATGATAAATAGAGTATCAAAGAAAACATCGAAATACCACAAATTAGTTTAAAAGTCATGAAAACGACTAGTATAGTGCACATAATAAATCATGTATAATGCATCTATCACCTTCAATAGGATATTATTTTATTTTCTTATTAATATAAGAGAGTGGAGATTAGATGATCCAATAAAAATACCAGTTATACGAGTCAACAGCATAAACAGATTTCAAAATTCATTTCAATAAACAAAAATCAAATGATTTCTGATATCATTTGTAAAAACTGTTTTTGGTCTATCCAATTATTAGACTTCAAAACTAAATTTCATCGAAACTATGATAGAAATGTTTAATAAATCACCAATATGTACAAGTAACGTAAGATGATCTTGTATCATAACATCTCAAATGTGAATATATTTATCAGCATTAAGGCTCCATTTGGTATTGTTCCAAAACAATGTTTCTACCATTTTTTCGTTCTATTGGAACAAAAAAACGTAAAAATTTGTTTGGCAACCATATGTTGAGTTTTAGTGTTTTTGAACCAAAAATCGAAAAAAAAAACGATTTGAAAAAGGAAAGACGGAATGACAAAAGCCTGTTTCGTCCGACTGTTTCGTTCCAAAGGTGTTAAAAAGGGAAAATTTTGGAACTTTCGTTCCCGAGAAAGCAAAGCAACGCCTACAGAGAGAGGATGGTGATTTCTTCTTCTCCGTTCTCCTTCTTCTTCTCTTCTTGGAATTGGAACCCTACGACTGCCTCCTTCAACTTCTCCGTCGCCGATCACGTTTGACTTCGGCCGTAACCGACGATCGTTACTAGCGAATCTTCATCTAAGGTTCAATAACCCCCAGCCCCCTTCCTCTTCTCCGCCTCTGTTCCAATAAATCGCAGCGATGGACACACTCAGTTCCTGTTTCTTCTCCGTCTCTGTTCTTCTAGCTGCGAGAACATTTTCTTCTTCTAGATTCCAGCGTTAGAGCTTCATATTTTGTAAGTGAAATTTGTTCTTAACCCTAAAATCAACCTTTAAAACCTCTCAAATTTCTTCTTCTTGTCTTCTAAACCTATTCTCTTTCTTCTTATTCTCTAATCGCAGATCAGGTATACATACGTTTTCCTCTTTATCCCTATCAAATCGATCATATAGGGAAGACATGTAATTTCCCCAAATTTCTTCTTCTTGTCTTCTAAACCTATTCTCTTTCTTTTTATTTTTTGAATTTTTTTCAAATGTTCATGATAGAAACAAAGGTGGGGGTGAATCAATTTATTAAAATCCCATTTTCTGCCAGAAAGTGTCTGGTCTTTCAGCTGTAAAAAGTTGTTCTTTCTGAAAAGCCTTTCAAAATCCTAACCCTAGAAAAACCCTTCAAAATCCAAAGAGCTTTTTTCAGGACCCTTTTCAAGTACTAGAAATCATAGAAAACAACATCAACTTTCTGCTATTCTAATTTAAAATTGAGAAGGAAAAAAGCGATTTGGCTTTATTTTAAACAGAATAATAGCAACTCAGGAAAACTTGAGAATAACAGCAACTCAGGAAAACTTGGGCCTCTATTTTGTTCTGTTTTTATGTGGAAAAATTAAAGCAAAACAGGTGAAAATGATTTCACCATGAGAGTGAGAGTAGTAGTAGGCAGAGAGAGGACATCATGTTTCTCTGCAAGAATCTTGGGCCTTTTTGAATGGCAGTTATCTGATTTAATATTTTTCTCCATTAAATTCCTGGGATTTTGTCTATTGTAAGAAAATCTCAAAGCCAAAAATAGATTTGAATTCATTCTTTTTTTTTTTTGGTAAGGATTTGAATTCATTCAATACTAATAAATAGAACCGTTTGGGCTGGTATCGTTTGAATAATTGAATCTTTATGACTGTAAGAAAGTGTTCTCAGTTGCCAGTTACCAGTTGCTAGTAGCCAGTTGCTAGTTGCTAGTTGCCACTCACCTCATCTTTATTCCTTTCTCCTGCCTCCTGGAGTGATCAATCCCTGGGAACAAGTGATTGGTGAATGTAATTGATTAGGAACAGCCACCATGAAACTTCCACAGATTTAACAACCATTACAAGAACTGTGAATTATGGATTCTACCAAAAAAAAATGTGAATCATGGAAACTATTCATTATGGTTGGATTCTAGAATGTTGTATTTTAAAATCAAGCGAGTTAAAACCACTGTTTAAAAAAATTGGAATCAAATCAGATTGGAATTGGTCGTGATTGATCTCAATTCTGAACATTCTGGAGCAGTCGATTCTAAGGTTTTGTGTCGAATCATTGAATTTTCAGATCTGAAAGACAGATTCAAAGGTTTTTGGGAATGATTCCAACCGATTCAGACCCAATCTAGATTGAAAACATTAGGAACTGATTTGACCCCTGATTCTAAGATTATTTCAATTTAGAATTCCTTAAAAAAGGGAAGAGCCTTTTGCAATCCACCCACATTTCAAATGCTTTTTTTTTGGTTAAATGTATTTCAAAAAATTTCTCTTTCTACCACAATTAGCTGGAGTTTCAGACAAATGAATCACATTTTAATGTTTTTTATTTTTCTTTTTCTTCTCTATCGACTCTTGTATTTTTTTTTTTTTGGGGTGGGGGGTAAAGAGTG
>NW_024868097.1:176409-186843 GCF_013358625.1 Macadamia integrifolia
TCTCTCTCTCTCTCTCTCTCTCTCTCTCTCTCTCTCTCTCTCTCTCTCTTATGGGATGTAACATATGCATTTCTCTTAAGGATCTCTTTTAGATTCAGTTGTTACAATTGAAATGGCTAATTGCAGGTTGTGATGAATTGCCAAAGTGTTCAGTTTCTAGGTTTTAAGCACCAGAGTAACATTTTGGTATCTGGTTTTATCTTTTTCTGCTTTAGGGGAGATTTCTAATATGATTCTTCTACATTTCTTTCTCCTGTCAAATATAATTTATATATAGAACACGGTGGGGAGAGAATGATAGAGAAATTTTCTAGAAAGCCTTTCTTTTTCTGCTAGCATTTCATCTTTATGTTGCAATCCTTGAATAGTTGAACATCGGGGAAAAACTGAATGCATGTAATAAGTTTTATTTACAAATGTTTGTATCATATTTAGAAGATGAACTTTGTTATTTCTTTTTTTAGTGTTCAATCTTTTTTAACCCAGTATGCTAACTTTTTACACTAACTCATAATGTCCAGCTGTTATGTCTGGAAGTAGTATCCCTGCCGTTAAGTGGTCAGAACTTGAGACCACTGTTTTTATTGAGGCAATGAAAGAAGCTGTAAAAAATGGACACAAATCCGGTAATTCATTTAACAAAACTGGATGGGAGGACATTACAAAGCAATTTCAGAAGTCTTTAAATCATACAGTTGGGAGAGAACAATTACGCAACAAGATGAACAAGTTGAAACACGAGTACCAACAATTCAAGAGAGTACTTGACACAACTGGATTTGGGTGGAACTCAATGACAAAATCAGTCACAGTTGATGATGATTCTGTATGGGATAGGGCAATATAGGTACTATAGATCTCACTAGCTAGTTGAATTATTTTAAAATTAGATTGTAATGACTAGTACTTTATACTAGTGATACAATGACTGCGTATGCACTCCCTTGAGGGGTGTAGGTATTCAGAATGGTAAGTGTAGAGAGAGAAGCTCTGCAGTGGAGGAGATTGGGATTCTGACCGAAGGCCACCCCCTGATCGCAAAAAGCAGAGGCTTATTACGGATTTCTTGTGGCCCCATACAACCCTTGAGATAGATTGCACGCCTGCACCTGCCGTGCCTATTGTGGGCGTTAGCAGTGCTGGCCTTTCATCCCTTCCCAAGAAATCCTACTCTAAAGTGGTTGGAGGCGTTCTCCCTGATGTTGACGACCTACCTGACCCTATTCATGCAGAAAATCTCACTAAAATCGTGATTCCCCAAGATGCCTATGAGGAATGCCTACTCCGGTATCGCTTCGCTTTGGTGGCCAGAATTAATTTTCGCTTTATTTCTTTGGATGAAGTTCGGAAGGAAGCTGTGAACTCTTGGAACCTTAAAAAGAAGGTTTTTATCAAACCTATGGGGTTATGCTACACGTTATTTCAATTTGAGGCTGAGAAAGACATGACAAACATTTGGAAACAAAGTCCTATTAAGATTGGAAGGCAGTTTATTCGCTTTCAACGGTGGAAGCCGGATTTTAATATCCATGACAAAACTGCTATTTCTAAACTTGTTTGGATTCGCTTCCCTGGACTCCCCTTCGAATATTGGCACGAGAAGATCCTCCTATCCATGACAAAAGCCATGGGGCGCCCCCTGGACATTGATAAAAGAACATGAAATGCCTCCATAGGGAACTTCGCTCGTGTCCTCGTGGAGATGGATATTTCAGTGCAGCGGTTGGAAGAGATCCAGGATGAATAGCAACAACCTGGAACAGGTGATCTCTTTTGGTTCAAACAAAAGATCGTTTATGAAGACGCATTGGGAAAATGTGGTTTTTGCAAAAAACTTGGTCATACCATCCACAACTACAAAGAGAAGTGCGCCACATATGCCTCACGCAAAGAAAAGGATGATACTTGTGGTGTTGTTGGGGCTGTTTGGATGGAGAAGATGTCTTTGGGGGCGGCTGGTGTGGAGGTTTCCGGTAGGAATGGTCGAGAGTCCTTCTTAGGAAAGCATACAATTTCAAAATCGCCAACCATCTCCCATAATTGTGATCCAGCTTTGTATGGAAACTCTGATGCGCAAGAGGGGATTATTGCTATCGAGTTACCTATTTTAGAAGGATATTCCTTAGCCAATTTGAGGAATAATCCTATTGCAGATCGATTGGAGGAATCATGCAGCAGAGATGGATCAGTTTTCTTACACGGGTCAGACAGAATCAATGAGATGGACCAAATCATTGAGACTAACTCTATTCTAGAACGATGTGGTCTAGTTTCTCAAGGATGCGGAGCTAATCCAGATTTGGATGCTGGCCCTTGTCAGGTCTCTATCCACAGTGGCCATGTGATCAATACCATTACTTCTAGTGCTATAGATAATGGTCACCTCACCCTCCAGTACCTGGAAGTTGGCGCCATTGATGCTGCCCTCCAGAAGGAACAATGCCATGGCATGGAAACAGTTACAAGAAAAAAGGGGAAACAAGTGTTAAATACGGAGCATACTAGAAAGTCTGACCGTATTGCCTCTTCCAGATGTTTATGATTCGTGCCCTCTTCTGGAATATAAGAGGGATGAAGAAGGTTGCTGGTCATGCAACCCTCAGCAACATTCTTCTAGACAAGCACCCTGATGTGGTTTGTCTAGCAGAACCAATGGTGGAGGTAGCAACTTTCCCATCTCTCTTTTTTAATAAATTGGGATATGATGCATGCTTTATTCATAATGTTTGTCCTGATAAAAACCCAAACGTATGGGTCATTTGGAAGAGGTCTCTCACCAAACCAACTATTATTTCCATGTCTGACCAGTTCATTTCTCTGTGTATAAATTGAAGAAAAGAGAGCTATGGATGGCTCTTGCAGTGACTCCAGTTGGCTCCTCTCCTTGGCTAATGACAGGTGACTTCAATGCCTCCCTCTTTTCGCATGAAAAAAAGGGTCCTGGCGCCTTTAATCTTGGGTCTGCGTCTGAGTTCAATGCAGCTGTGGATGCTTGCAACCTGATATCACTTCCTTCTCACGGGCATAAGTTTACTTAAACGAACAACAGGAAGCGTGGGAATGTTTTGGCTGTTCAGGACAGGTCTCTCTGTAATGAAGAGTGGATAAACCTCTTTCATGACTATACCCAGGAGGTGAAGCAGCGCTTTTCTTCCGACCATTCCCCCTTGTGCATTACCTCGGATTCGATGTTGAAGCCTACAAATTGCCCCTTTCACATCCAATGATTTTGGATGGACCATGAGGAATTTATGGTTGTGTTAAATAAGTCCTGGAGCAAACCAGTGGATGGCTATCCTATTTTCTCCCTTGCTTTTAAGCTGAAACGCCTCAAGCCTATTCTCAGGAGCTGGGCAAGATCAGTGTTCCCAAACCTGGATGTAGAATTAAAAGCTATAAAGGACGACCTTCAGCAAATCCAATCTCAGATAGATGCCTCTGGTATTGATGACCAGCTTTTTAATTTGGAAGCCGATGCTAAATCCAGATACTTGAAAGCTCTTCTTGACCATGAAAAGCTATGGGCGGAAAAGGCAAGAAATAGATGGCTCTCTCAAGGTGACCGAAACTCTAGGTTCTTCCAGTTATCTACGAAGATCAGAAGGGTGAAGAACTAGATTCGCTCTCTTCAAAAGGCTGATGGTACAACTACATCAAATCTGGATGATTTGGCTATTCATGTTGTGGAGTACTATGAGGCTATCCATAAGACCAGCCCCACCCTTGAGCATGGAGAGCTCTTGGACTGCATTCCCCATATTCTTGAAGACCTTGACGTTAAAGGATTGGAAGCCATCCCAAATGATCAAGAAATCAAGCTTGCATTATGGGACCTGGACCCTGACAGTTCTCCAGGCCCTGACGGTTTCTCTGGTGCTTTCTTCAAGCATTGTTGGGAGCTGATTGGTTTTGATGGTTGCCATGCTGTGAAGAGCTTTTTCAGATCTAGAACCCTTCCTAAAGGAATCAATAATAGCTTCTTGGTCCTCATCCTGAAAATGGAAGGTGCAACCTCTCTGGACAAGTTTAGGCCGATTTGTATGCAAAATTTTTTCTGTAAAATCTTGTCCAAGGTTATGGCCATAAGGTTGTCTTTCTCCTCCCTAAGCTCATCTCGGAAGAGCAAGGCGCCTTTCAGAAGGGCAAGGTAATTCAGTCCAATATCAGCCTGGCTTCAGAGTTAGCTAACCTCATGTTTGACTGTACAAGAGTTGGGGGTATGGGGATAAAAATAGATATCCAGAAATCCTTTGACACTGTTTCTTGGAGCTTTCTTTTCCAAGTCCTGAAAAAGTTTGGTTTCCCTGATACCTGGATTGCTTGGTTGCATCAAATTCTTTGTTCATCCAGAATTTCAGTGTTACTACTTAACGGAGGTTCGGTTGGGTTCTTTGGTGTTGAGCGAGGGCTGCGTCAGGGTGATCCCATCTCCCCCCTTTTATTTATCCTTTCCGAGGAGGTCCTGTGTAGGGGAATCCACCTTATGCTTCAAGGTAAGAAACTGCAAGCCATCAAGGATCCTCGTGGTGTCCAAATGCCTGGTTTTCTTCTCTTTACAGATGATATTTTCTTCTTTTTAAATGGTTCCATCAGATACGTCAGACATTTCAATGACTTCCTTACAAAGTATCAGCAGTTTTCTGGTCAACAAATCAACCTCGACAAAAGTAAACTGGGAGTTCTCTAGATAGGAAGCAACTCATCCCTGATACCCTTGGAATCTCCATTTGCAAGTTCCCTACAAAATATCTGGGAGTGGAAATTTTCAAGGGTAGAGTCACTCGTGAACCTCTCCTCCCAGTGATGGATAAAATTAAAGGAAGGATGGCTGGTTGGAAAGGAAAGCTCCTATCCATAGCTGGTAGGGTGGAACTGGTTCGATTTGTTATATCTGTATGCCGTCCCACAACTTCTCTGTATATTGGTGGCCTAGCTCCTTACTGAACATCATGGAGAGATGGATGCGGAACTTCATTTGGAGTGGTGATCCTGAAACAACCAAAGGAGTAACAATCAATTGGGACTCAATCTGCAAGCCTAAATAGGAAGGAGGGCTTGGAATTAGGCATCTGAGGGATGCCAACAAAGCTCTTCTCTGTAAGCAACTATGGAATATAAAGCACTCAACTCAGCCCTAAGCAACATTATTAATGCTCACTTTCTGAGGAAAAATGGGGAACTTAACAAGGGGTATAAATCTTCCACGATTTGGCCAGGCCTTCGAAGAATGTGGTCTCTTGTCTCTCGCAAAGAGAGATGGGTGGTAGGTAATGGGGTAGCTATAAACTACTGGAAAGATAGATGGGTTGGCTCTGAATCTTTTCAAAAAATAGCGGGTTTGAGAGAAGAGTTGTTTGCATCTTCCTCCATGAAAGTTGCTGTCACACCCCATTCACACAGAACCAGACCAGTGATCGGGTTAACACCGGTTAACCCAAACCTACCAGGATCATCTGATACAGTATCCAACCACAGCATACACACAACTAAGAAAGGGTGCATCAGTTCGGCGGAAGGCTTAATTTACCTGTAAATATTCCCATTATACTTGATACCTAAATTGTAATATATAGTTAAGTACATGTGGGCCCGCAGGCATGATATTTACACAAAAGAATATAATTTACATACCAAATACACAAAAGGGATCATAAAAAACACAAAGGGTACAGATCATCTCAGTATCAAAAGTAGAGCTCAGCTCGGCATCAAAGGTAAAGCTCAGATCGGTATCAAAAGGTAGAGCTCAGCTTGGTATCAGAAGAAGAGCTCAGCTCGGTATCAAAGCTACAGTCCCGCAGTACAGCCCTCGCACGAGCAATTCATGCCATGCTCTAATTCCTCGGAGACCCACTAATCCTCTTCAGGAAATTCAACTGTGGGGCCCGACCCATGCTCTTCAGGTTGATGACCTGCAAAATCATCTAAAAGAGGTGCACACGTGGGATGAGCTCACTAGCTCAGTAAGTGAAAAGAAGGACCACACAGCAATCCACACAACAAATCACAACCATATGCACTATATGTTATGCAATTCATTTTTAATCACATCCACCTAAACAACATTACTAAGTCTTTGGTTTAGTGCTACTACAACCACAGTGCATGTATACTCCGAGTACAAGCCGCAAACTCCATCCCGTGATACACCCATAGGGCTGTCGGAGAAGGCCCACCGTGAGTACTCGAAAAATTAGAACATGCCGACCACCGGCTCTCAACATAAAGTAAATGACAGAAATAAAGGTGCTAACTCCAGCAATTTAAAAGCAGTACGATTGGCCCTCTTGAATATACCACCGGGGTTACCGACTGTCCTAATGACCAGTCGGGAGTATGTCTAACTGCCACAGTGACCCGACAACCGTGACCACTACTTCCCCCCAAATGGTAACCCAACACCTCAGCCCCTGTTGGGAAGGATCGTAGCACGGGAAGATGATAATCCTAAACCGCATGCTCCTATATGACATAGTATGATTATATAGTGCCATCGCGTCCCATTCCATGGGCCACCAATGCACTCGTTCCAAGCCGACTACGGTATCTAGTCTATTAATGTATCATGCACAATGATGTCAATATTCATCACATAAGCATATCATCATATGGCATTGAGAAAATAAACACAGCACACATGGCATAAAATATGAGGATGGCTAAGCTACATAGCATTTGCATGGTGACATGGCTAGTCTAGATACAATTAGATGAATTCCAAACAAGCTTTGAAATAAGGCCAAACGTCCTCTCCCCACTTACCTGTAGTGTATAAGGACTCACGCCTGGTACGGGTGAGATCCAGTGCGAGAAGCGTAAGATTTGGTGAACCTATTATGAGTGAGCGGGGTTAGCATTTCACCACTTTGGGGTGCAAACTAACAAGATTTGATGACAAAATCATATTTAGAATCCTAAAAGAAAGTCGCACATCCGTTTTGGGTCCATTCGGATGTAAAAATCACATTGGGAGCCTCTCGGGTGGGTCAGACAGCCTACCTGTCATGACCCACCAGTCAGACCCACCGGTCATGATCGGTGGGCAGGTCGGCCCGTCTGTTGGGCCCAAGGGTCCTACTAAGACTGGCGGACAGGTTGGCCCACCGGTCGGCCCACCGGTTGGGCCCGCCAATTGGCCCCGAGTGTCTGCCCTCTCAGGTGGGTGCCCTCAGGCGGGCCATTTGGCCCACCGGTCCTGGCCCACCGGTCTTGGCCCATCGGTCTTGGCAGAAAAATGACATTTTCGCCTAAAACCTTCCCCAACCTTTGGAGAATCAAATGGGGCTCTTCCCAACCCATTCTCTATACATTCAAGGTCTCATAAGATGGTTCTAACCTAGATCTAGGTTAGATTTAAGGAATGGAAAGCCATCTTACCTTCTATGCTCAAGAACTCCTTCAAAACCCCAAAATCACTTCAAATCACCAATGCTTTTGCCAACCTTGTAAACACTTCTTCAAATCCTTCAAAATCAACACATAGATCATCTATTACACCTTAGATTCATCATCTCAAGGGGGATTTACAAGACCTCAAGAAACTCTACCCAAATCAAGGGTTTTACTTGGGTATGGTGAAAGTTTAAGGAATCTAGCCTTTGCTCACCTCTAAACGTAGATCTCGTGTTGGAGATCACTCTTCTGGCGTCGGAATGGAAAGATCAACCCTTGGCGCCGTTGAAATCTCTCTCTTCTTCCTCTTTCTTCCCTTTTTCCTCTTCTTTCCCTTCTTTTCTCTCTCCTCTTTACTCTTCTCACAAAACGCTCGAGTGTCATAAATGAGAAAATGGAAAACTCATAAATGCTATTAATACTTTATAAAATAACTAAATAACCACATGGGTGGGTCACTCAGGTGGGCGGATGCACCCACCTATGACCGCCCACCTGAGGGTCAAAAATTGGCCAACAAGTGGGATTTTGATGGAATTCGACTCTCGGCACGAATCTCACTCTTAGAATAAGGTATATTATACATATGCGCTTTAAGATACGGCTACATACCTGATTTATCCGTACATGGCCTTATGATACGTGCATGTATACGGCTTGGGTACACCCGTCTCCTGTGGTACTAACTCGGACTTGTCTGGCCAATCGGTGTTCAAAGTCACCCTTGCCATCATGGTCCATAAGGAACCCGCCTTAACCCTCTCTGGTTTGGGTCCTGTATAGTTTAATTTGGTCAACCGTGTAATCAGACCGGGTTTAAGAAGTAGGGTATTACAGTTACGGACTTTATTGACAATAATGAATGGAACTTCCCACGGTTTCATCGTCTCTTCTTCATGATTTTTTTTAACTACTTCAACCATCAATATTCCAAGGGGTAACATAGAAGATAAATGTGTTTGGACCCTCTCCACCTCTGGTCAATTCAGTATCTTCTCCGCCTGGAATGATATACGCCGCCGAAATCCCAAGGTTCCTTGGCATGAGTTGGTCTGGATGAAAGGCCCTCTCTCCTCGACAGTCAACCTTTGGTTGGCGTCTGTGTCACAGGAAGCTTCCTATTGATGACATCATTAGGAAAAAAGGCATCTCTTTAGCCTCCAAATGTGTCATGTGTGGTATCCACTCTGAGACTCTGCCCCATCTCTTCTTAAATTGCAGTGTATCTCGGTATCTTTGGGAAAATTTCTTGAGCTGCTTTGGGTTGATTTGGAAGGATCAATCCTCCATTGCTGAATTGATCTCCTGGTGGAAAAGAAAGCGAAGAATTTTGTTAGTAAAGGACCCTTGGGCGGCTAGCTTGATTATAGTGACCGACACTATTTTGCAAGAAAGGAATCATCGATGGCATGGTGGTAAGAGTAGGGATGCCTCTCTGCGGTTTAAGAAAATCTTGAGGACACTTAAGGAGTCCAATCTCACCTTAAAAGGGGTCATTCAGTCTTCTGCTGATCTTCTTTAGTGCAAGAAGCTAGGGTTGCAGGCAGCTCCAGGCGACCCTCCCTGCATTCTTAAAGTCATTTGGTGCAAGCCTCCACTCGCCTGGTCAAAGCTAAACATCGATGGTAGCTCCATGGGGAACCCTGGTAGAGCAGGAGGTGGGGGCGTCATTCAAGACTCCTATGGGAAAGTTATATTCTCTTTCAAGCTCTTCCTTGGCATCAGTATGAACTACTATATAGAATTTATGAGTTTCCTTCATGGTATCCGCCATGCAATGGATCAAAGGATTACAAACTTGTGGATTAAAATTGACTCTGTGGCAGTAGTCACCGCTGTTCAAGGTAAGTCTCTTCCTTGGTTTGCCCTGTAAGAGTGGCTCTCTCTATAGCACTACCTCAGTTCTATCTCCTGGAAGATCACTCATTGCTTCAGGGAAACCAATCCCATTGCGGATTACCTTGCAAAATCAGCTGTTAAAACAGGAGTATCTGGAACTATGGAGGAATTTCCTAGTCATATTATTGAGGAGATTAGATGTGATTCTTTCTCCAAACCAAGATTTAGATTCTGCAGATAGCTTTGGAGGATCCTGCTAATGGCAATACCAAAGGTGGTGTCCTTTCTTTAGCTTCAGATTCTTTGATGTACCTTAAAATCTTTTTCTCTTCTACATTTTAATACAATTCTGATTTCTAGCAAAAAAAAAAAAAAAAAAAAAAAACAATGACTGCGTATGCAGGCAAATCCAAGTTGGTTGAAATATAAGAAGTATGGACTAAACAACTGGCCAGATTTGAGCATGATATATGGGGATGCCTATACTAGAGGAAACTCAGGGGTTGATAGTGCTTAAGATTTGGATCACTTCGAAG
Organism: Macadamia integrifolia; assembly: GCF_013358625.1. Lineage (NCBI taxonomy): Eukaryota > Viridiplantae > Streptophyta > Magnoliopsida > Proteales > Proteaceae > Macadamia > Macadamia integrifolia. The sequence goes on from NW_024868097.1 coordinate 186,177, forward strand.
CTGATAATAGTGTTAATATTGAGCAAGTCTTTGAATCTCCTACTACCTCGGTGCATTTAGGCATGACTGACCCCTTCCATGAGGATACTCCTACTCTAACTCAGACCACCACAAAGTGAAGTCTTGATAGGACACCCACGGGACGAAGAAAAAAGAGTGCCAATAAAGAGATAGCCACGTGAAGGACTAGTATAGGAAGTATTTATCCATTAAAATTGAGAAAGCATCCAGTACTTCCGTTACATCTCCTGTTCGTGGTAGGGAAGGTGCATCTCGTCCTCGAGATTTCAGTGTGAGTGCATATGAGGCCATATTATCCTCCATACCAGATATGTCAAAGGAGATGTACTTGAATGCCACCAGTCGTATGCGTGCTGATCCTAGTTGGAGGGAGTTGTTTATCTGTGCAGAGCCTGTGAAGAGGACTTGGCTTTTAGATGCTTTGGAGTAGTTTGTCTAATTCTACTATTGGGATTAATTTTGATAGTTGTGTTTGAATACTACTTTTGATAATTTTGGATTCAGGACAATACTTTCGACGATGGCTACTTGTGTTTTATTTCTGAAGTTTTTTTTTTTTATTGATGTGTATAATGTTGAACATGTGTTTTAGGTATGCTAGCCAATATGTCAGATTGTTATGTTTTATAGTTTTTTTTTTTTTTTT
>NW_024868097.1:192041-203077 GCF_013358625.1 Macadamia integrifolia
CCTTGTGGCCCCGTACCAGACCCTACAGGCTGGTCCTGTGGAGTAAGTATCCAGGGGAGGTTGACCTGATTAAGAAAAGTCCAATTGTTGCTGAATAGCAGTCATAAATGCTTGTTGTTGCTAAAGCATTTGTTGCTGAAAAGCCTGTTGTGACTGCTGAATTATGGTAGCAACATCCCCCGGAGTAATAACCGGTGGAGGGTTCAGAAGTGTAGTCATAGGTGGGTCCTCTTGTGCCCCACCCTGACCAAAGGTCTCTGGAGGTTGTGGAAGTGAGATTTGCCCCACAGAGCGGGACCTCCTGGGATTCGGTGGTTGACCGACCGGACGAGGTCCACGCGGGGTACCTCGTACATTGCTACCAGATCTAGTACGTACCATCGTATCCCTGTACCTGGAACATATCATACACCACATTGGTTAAACACTATAGAATTGATATCGGCACATGATTATATGCCAACCCGTAGGGTATTATAGTGTATGATAGTTTGTAACTAACCGCAACTTAATTCTAAAAATACAGGGCTAGTGCTTCAACAAGTATGACAGTGGTCCCACTTGACCATAACATATTATTATAATAATAATAATAATAATAATTATATTAATAATAATGATAACAAAAATAATAATCCCATTTTTCAGGTTTTCTCTCAATCGGTGGGCTGGTTGGGTCGCTGGTCGACCCGTCGGTCCAAATCTTCAATCGGTGGGCTGACACCAATGGCCAGGTTGGCCCGTCGGTCCTACCCGAGCGGAATTTTCGAACAGGGCATTTAAGCCCCCGTTCTTCCTTATTTCTCCCATTCTTCCCTCTCTCTCTCTCTCTCTCTCTCTCTCTCTCTCTCTCAGGAGATTTTGGAGAGCATCTTGATGCTTCCACTCGCGATCTCACTCAACGATCCGACGCTTTTGAGAAGATTCAACTCCTCTACTTACAAGTAAGTTTCTTCCTCATGTTCTTCTTAGAACTTGCATTTTGGGGGTAGAACTCATGAGTAGTCTTCATTCTCACTTTCTTTCCATGTTTCTTTCCATAGAATAGTGATTTCTTGTGAATGTGATGTTCCTCTTGTGATTTATTTCTAGTTTTAGGATTTACTTCTCCATTTTTGAGAGAAACCCCAACTGTGCCCTAGTTTTCTCAAATTTGGGGATTTCTTCAATTCCTGCACTTTTTCCCCAATTAATGACTCAAAATACAATGCATTATGTTTGATTTATACTTAACATGCTGTAGAGATCATAGAAAATCCCTTATGTTTGAAATTCCATTTTTTCCCATGAAAATCCATCTTTTGTGTTGGGTTTTCTTTGGTTTTCTTTACATCCTTTGGCATTTGTGGACCTCAATAGCATATTAGCGTATGTTTTTGCATGTTCTTGATTTCACTACAACGGCATTCAGTCTTAGACCTATAGCTCAAGTTTTCCTCTATTGTGAGTCTTTTACACTTTTTCTTAGATTGGACTTGCACCTTGAGAATTGGGGTTTTCTCCTTCCTGAATTTTCATGCTTTATATGCATCTTGTCACATTGTTGTTTTGCTATGATTTAGGGTTTTTGGGGCTTCCTCTTATTGCTCACCCATCTATTTATTTCCTTTTGCTATTCCCTTTTTCCTTACTCACCATTTTCCTCTTTTCTTGCCAGGATGTCATCTCACAAAGGCACAGAACCCGCATCCACTGGCACTCGGAGTAAGACCACCACTTCTAAGCGGAAGAGTGCGGGGACTAGGTCTCCAGCCCCCCACACAAGGCAACCCGGACCTGCCCAGTTTGATCCTTCCGACTACGATGAGGAGCTCTTCTGCTGTTCAGAGGCTGCAACCAACTGGTAGGCCTTTTTGAAGAGGTTTGTAATGATGGAGAAGACTGTGGTAGTTGACGACTTCCACAAGATTCAGCTTCAAGAGAGGTTCACAGCACTGGGCTGGTAGTCTATCCTTCACATAGACCGTCCGTGCTACGAGCAGTTGGTCCGTAGATTCTACTGCAACCTGGAGGTTTCCTACCAGTACGGGGAGTATGCTATAATCAGTATGGTGAAGAGGGTGGACATTCAGCTGACCGTGGACACCCTGGCTAGTATTTTGGGTATCTCTTCAGCCGGGCACCGTTTCTACAGTCCTCCCAGGAGTAAGCCCATGGGCCCGTTCATGAGTTTAGAGACACCAGACCACATCTATGAGACCATCTATGGCAGCAGTGTGCGTCTGGAGTCCGAGACATCATTTTTCTCGGAGGTTCGTGTGTTTACCCAATTGGTCCAGTTCAACTTGCTCCCCAGAGGAGGTCATCGGATCCAGGTGGGCTTCATGATGGTGGCCTTCTTAGCTTACTGCATCTATACGGCCTTAGAGGGAGGCACCGAGCACTTGTGCTTGCCTTACGTCATCCTCAAGACCATGGAGCACCATACTTCTCACCCCGAGGATGGAGGGCTTCCATATGGCAGGATCCTCACTAGGATCTTTGAGTTCTTCGGAGTGGACCTCAGTGGTGAGGAGGGGAAGACTCCAGCAGATAAGTTCGACAGGGAAAATCTCTTGAGGATGGGTCTCCATACTCTTATGGATGTACCTCAGAGAGCAGGAGCTCAGAGAGGTAGGGATAGGAGGGCTGCCCCTATGGAGGATGTCCCCATAGAGGAGAAGTCTAGTGAGGAGGATGAGGACTATGTTCCTCAGGATGAGGAGGATGATTTTGTGGATGAGGACATCCTTGAGGAGGTGCCTCAGGGGTCGAGAGGTGCTGATCCTGGCTTCACCAGAGCTGCAGGCCCACAGCATAGAGCCCCACCACCCGAGAGTCGTGCATATGATTTTGAGGGTATGATGTCTACTATAAGGGCTCTGAAAGATGGGCAAGATCAGCTGTTAAGAAGACTGGATGAGAGTGCCTCAAGGGAGGAACGCATCCTGGAGAGGCAGGCTACTTTGGAGAATTTCTTCCTCAGACTGGGCCAGGACTTGGATACAACGGCCAATGCCATCTCAGTAGATTTTGGCCAACTTCGGAGATATGTACAACTGGTGAACTCGAGGTTCAACTACTACGACCGTCGACTCAACGTTAACTCTAGACCTCAGGTGAATGGAGTAGTAGTATTGGATGATGACGATGATGATGATTAGTGAGGACTTAGCTCGTCCACACCAGCTTCACACTTGTTTCATGTTGTTTAACTTATTGTATTTTTTTTTCTTTCTTTTCTCATTCTTGTACTTTCTCTGTAATTGGACTCATTTGTGGGATGATGATGTGTTTTGACAGTGGTCTGTGGTGAATTTGTATATTTGATAACTTGTGTAGTTTAGTTGTGGTGTCATTATTAATTTTGATCATTGTTATATATATGGTTATGTTGTTTATCAGGTGTTTGTGTGAAAATTTTTGGAAATCTCATTTTGCGCTGTTATGCTGCCGAAATTTCGTCAAACTTGTACTCGATGGGTTATGACCTCAATTAATTAACCCCTCACTTTCTCTCATGCATGCCATGAATGTAATATCTAAATGCAACCATTTTTATTCCTTTCTTTCTTCGGCTTTTATCTTTTTAAAGTTTTTACATTAACCCAATCCCATTTTCTATTATAGATTCTATGGGGTCTAATGGTATGCTATGAGGGGAATAGAGCATCACGCTCTGATACCACCGTTGTCACACCCCGTTCACACTGAACCGAGCCAGTGACCGGGTTAACACTAGTTAACCCAAACGTGCCAGGATCATCTGATATAGTATCCCACCATAGCATACACACAACTAAGAAAGTGCTCATCAGTTTAGCGAAAGACTTAATTTACCTATGAATATTCTCATAATACTTGATACCCAAATTGTAATACAATAGTTAAGTACATGTGGGCCCGCAGGTATGATATTTACACAAAAAGAATACAATTTACATATCACGTACTCAAAAGGAATCATCAAAAATCAGATAGTACAGCTCAGCTCGGTATCAAAGTAGAGCTCAGCTCGGTATCAAAGGTTAGAGCTCAGCTCGGTATCAAATGGTAGAGCTCAGCTCGGTATCAGAACTAGGGTCCCACAGCACAGCCCTCGCATGAGCAATCCATGCCGTGCTCTAACTCCTCAGGGACCCACCAATCCTCTTCAGGGAACTCAACTGTGGGACCCAGTCCATGCTCTTCAGATGGATGACCTGTAAAATCATCTAAAAGAGGTGCACACGTGGGATGAGCTCACTAGCTCAGTAAGTGAAAAGAAGGACCACAGCGCAGTCCACACAACAAATCACAACCATATACACTATATGCTATGTAATACATTTTTAATCACATCCACCTAAGCAACATTACTAAGTCTTTGGTTTAGTGCTATTACAGCCACAGTGCGCGTATACTCTGGGTACGAGCCGCGAACTCCATCCCGCGATACACCCATAGGGCTGTCGGAGAAGGCCCATCGTTAGTACTTGAAAAAGTAAAACATGCCGACCACCGGCTCTCAACATAAAGTAAATGACAGAAATTAAAGGTGCTGACTCCAGCAATTTAAAAGCAGTACGATTGGCCCTCTTGAATATACCACCAGGGTTGCCGACTGTCCTAATGACCAGCTGGGCGTATGTCTAACCGCCATAGTGACCCGACAACCGTGGCCACTGCTTCTCCCCAAATGGTAACCCAACACCTTAACCCCTGTTGGAAAGGTTCGTAGCATGGGAAGATGATAATCCTAAACCGCATGCTCCTATATGACAATAGTACGATTGCATAGTGCCACCGCGTCCCATACCACGGGCCACCAATGCACTCGTTTCCAAGTCGACTACGGCATCTAGTCTATTAATGCATCATGCACAATGATGCCAATATGCATCACAGAAGCATATCATCACTTGGCATTTAGAAAATAAACACAGTACACATGGCATTAAAATGAGAGGATGATTAATCTACATAGCATTTGTATGATGACATGACTAGTCTAGATACAATTAAATGAATGCCACATAAGCCTCGAAACAAGGCCAAACATCCTCTCCCCACTTACTTGTAGTATACAAGGTCTCACGGTTGGTACGAGTGAGATCCAGTGCTAAAAGCGTAAGATTTGGTGAACCTATCATGAGTGAGCGGGGTTAGCATTTCACCACTTTGGGATTCAAAATTAACAAGATCCAAAGTCAAAATCATGTTTAGAATCCTAAACGAAGGTCGCAGGTCCGTTTTGGGTCCAACCGGAAGTAAAAATCACATTGGGAGCCTCTCGGGTGGGTCGGACAGCCCACCTGTTTGACCCACCAGTCAGACCCACCGGTCCTGACCGGCAGGTAGGTCGGCCCACAGGTCGGCCCACCGATCTGGCCCACCGGTTGGGCCCGAGGGTCCTGCTAAGACCGGTGGGCTGGTCGACCGGCTGGTTAGCCCGTCAGTCTGGCCCGTCGGTTGGCCCCGAGGGTCTGCCCTCTCAGGCGGGTGCCCTCAGGCGGGCCAAATGGCCCACCGGTCTTGGCGAAAAAATGTCATTTTCACCTGAAACCTTTCCCAACCTTTGGGGATCAAATGGGGCTCTTCCAAACCCATTCTCCACACATTCAAGGTCTTATAAGGTGGTTCTAACCTAGATCTAGGTTAGATTTAAGGAATGGAAAGCCATCTTACCTTCTTTGCTCAAGAACTCCTTCAAAACCCCAAAATCACTTCAAATCAACAATACTTCTCCAACCTTGTAAACACTTCTTCAAATCCTTCAAAATCAACACATAGATCATCCATTAAACCTTAGATTCATCATCTCAATGGGGATTTACAAGACCTCAAGAAACCCTACCCAATCAAGGGTTTTACTTGGGTATGGTGAAAGTTTAAGGAACCTAGCATTTGCTCACCTCTAAACGTAGATCTAGTGCTGGATATCACTCTTCCGACGTCGAAATGGGAAGATCAAGCCTCGGCGCCCCTAAAATCCATCTCTTCTTCCTCTTCCTCTTCCTTCTCTTCTCCTCTTCTTTCCCTTATTTTCTCTCTCCTCTTTACTCTTCTCACCAAACGTCCGAGTGTCATAAATGAGAAAAGAAAAAGGAAAACATAATGCTATTTATACTTCCTAAAATAACTAAGTAATCACATGGGTGGGTCACTCAGGTGGGTGGATGCGCCCACCTGTGACCGCCCACCTGAGGGTCAAAATTTGGCCAATAAGTGGGATTTTGACAGAATTCGGCCCTCGGCACGAATCTCACTCTTGACATAAGATGTAATATACGTATGCACCCTAAGATACAGCTACATACCTGCTTTATCCGTACATGGCCTTATGATATTTGCATGTACACGGCTTGGGTACACCCGTCTCCTCTGGCACTGGCTCGGACTTGTCTTGCCAGCCGGTGTTTAAGGTCACCCTTGCCATCATGGTCCATAAGGAACCCGCCTTAACTCTCTCCGGTTCGGGTCCTGCATGGTTAAACCGGGTCAACCGTGTAATCAGACCGGGTTTAAGAAGTAGGGTATTACACTATATGTCATAGCACTGTATTGGCGCCATATATGGTACTCACATCCATGCGATAGTTTTAAGAGAGGATCAAACTCGATATAGGAATCGAAAGGGGATCACAACTCAAAATCTGATGTGTGCATGTTCATTTGACATGCGATTCATATATGTGTATGCGGGATGGAAAGGTAGTGCAAATGATTGTTGAGTACTTGAACAAGCAAGGAGTGATCCTTGATTGAGTTTTTCACATCTACCTCCAGGTATTAACTTTTGGCTAGTATATTAGATTTTCATTTGAGTGTATACGTAATGTCTGTATATTATTTTTTGTCTGTAGGAAAGTATTATATTGTCGACTCTGGGTATGCTAGCCAATCTGGATTTTTGACACCATTTAGGGGTGAGAGGTACCATCTATCGGACTACAAAGGGCATAGAAGATCCCCAAGAACAGTAAAAGAATTGTTCAATTATAGACATTCATCACTTCGGAATGTCATTGAACGTACATTTGGGGTATTGAAGAACAAATTTCTAATTTTAAGGCTAATGTACCAGTTCTCAGTGAAAGCTCAGGCATCAATCGTACTGGCATGTTGTGGGCTACACGACTATATTCGAGAAAAGCATATTGTTGATGCTGAATTCGTGGGGATGAGTGATGATTTAAAAGTTGCAGAAGATGACTTGAATCCACCACATAAAGATTTCGTTGATCATTCTATAACATAATCTAATCGACGAAATAGGGCAAAAGAGATGAATGCCACTAGGCTAAGAATTACAAATGCAATGGCTAGACAGTAAAGGATGTCAGAACTAGTTGAAAACTAAAACCGATAACTATTTTGACAAAACTAAAAACCTAAATTGATGTTTCAAGTGATGTAGTACTTGTTTTATGTTACATTTATGTATGTGGTACAAGTTGATATATTATTATGAATGTCATATATTTGGATGCTATATTAATTTTGTTAATATTTAAAATACTGTTACAGATGACTTCTTCTATGCCCCCACTCATAATAGCAAATTGTGAAATTTACGGGAAGAGTTGTGGTAAATATATAACAAAGTCAGGTAAAAATATTGGAAGAGAATTTTTCAAGTGTCAAGATTTATGTAATTTTTTCATGTGGCTGGACCAACTGCATCTATGTAGATGTGGTAAAGGTCAATGCAAAGTACGAACTGCGACAAAAGGTCCAAACAAGGGATAGCATTTTCTATGTTGTCCAAATTCAACTAGAAAAATTGATTTCTACGATTGATCTGTACCTATAGATAATTTTAGATTCTTTTTAATTCGATGTTAAATTTCAACGACCCTAATCACATCTATTATTTGATATAGGTTGATAACTGTGGATGTGGTATGTTTGTATGGTTGAAAAATGAAACACATATCTCTACCATATAACATACATTATGTTCAGAAAGCTCAACATCAACATCATCCACACCACCATCCACTTCGAACGAGTATATGAAAAGATATCTGGAAGGGACACTTAAAGGATTAGAGGACCAAACAAATAAGGTGAAAGATATCCTCCATGCATTCAAATCTTTAGACTTAGACAAAAAGTGAAAATTTAGGAAATTATGTAATAATTAACTGGGACAAGGCATTGTTAATTCTGTATTTTTTTCATCCTTTTGGAACCATGTTTTTTTTTTAGTTGATATGTAATACTTTATTGTCCCAAAGGATTTGTATGTTTATAGTATTTTAATGTTATTTTTGTAATTATTGACTTGAAAGAAAAGAAAAGAGAAAAAAAAAGGATTCTAAAATAAGCATTACCAAATGGCAGAACTATTGTTTTTTTGTTCTGAAATTGTTATAGAAATAGATTCCCCAAACAACATTAAATTGTTTAAAAACGGCGTTTTGACACAGAAACTAAAATTTTCATTTTTGACACAAAACGGAGTTTCTGGAACAGAAACGATACCAAACGGAGCCTAACATTAATCTTTAAGATGTGAACTCTACCCACAAAGGATTTTTACTAAAGCCCATTTAAATAGGCCACACTAATAACAAAGTTCAACTTGGTGAGATTCATGTGCATTCACTGTAATGACTATATCACTTAAAAGTTATAACTGAAATTGTATCCTCATCTTTTAGGCTAAGACTAGTCCTATTGTAAATTCATATTTGTTGTGAAAAGAACAATAACTCGAGGTCCCTTCACCTTTGGGCTTCGAAACCTCCTGGTTACTGTCAATTTCTTTAACTTTGGTGACATTATCTTTAGGCAAATATCACCTACTATGCTGTCCTAGGGAAAACCATGGAAGAATAAGATACATCATTTTGGTAAAATCCACCTCACTCTTTCATGGTTCCTTAGAAATACATTATGTAGCTAATATCCAGTTTAATTCCAACATATTTATTCATCATATGGGATTTCAAATATGACATGCAAGCACAAAATGCCATTAATTTTCTACCTTTATCATTCATAAATAAATTTTCAATATCATGGTAATGACAAACCAATGTAGAAATATTCATAAATAGAAATACAATTTTGAAGTCATTCTGTAACAAAGACAGAACACTACAAATGTTTTAAAATAGTTCTGAATTTCATTCTCAGTCAAATCATATAAATAGTACAAAGTACATGTGACAAACCAATCAATTCCCATGTAATAAAATAAAGCAAATAAACCACATGCCTATGGTCTATAGACCGTTTCTATTTCGCTTTAAATAGGTAAGATAATAACCACATAATGTATTAATAATGTATGTCACTTTTACAATTGCATGTTATCAATACAATGAGATGTAGGTGCATGTTAGCATCAAATCCATTTACATATGGTTTCCAAAACTATATTGTCATGATAATAACCAAAACTCAAAACCAATGGCAACTATCATAATCAAGTTAAAAATTAATAATAATAATTCCAATAATTAAACCAAGACCTAGATGATTCCAGACTGTACTTTTATAACAATTTAAATCTTATCTATTTATATGGTTTCACAATTGGGTTTCATTAAAATTGTAAAAGAAGTAGTTAATTCACCCCCAATTTATAAGTCCAAACTCAAAACAATTTAAAATCAACTTTAAAACTCATTACTTTGGTTTTTAATAAAATCCATTAAATATTATTTTAATGTAAGCCCATTACACACTGAATTCTAACATTTTAATCCAAATCCAAGTCCAAGCCCAAGCTTACCGTCATAACCAAAAAATCTAAATGTGTCAAAAATATGGGTCACTGGGTCGGGTTGAAACCTGACCCGATCGATTCGGTTCGATTTGGTTCACAATTCAAGTGAACCCCATTATTCTTTTAAATAAATGAAATCTCCAATGGCTTATGATTTTATAGTTTTTAAGAGACTTAAAATTTAAATAAAGCCAACGATGGGCTTGAACCCAATAGCCCATAAATTATAAACTCAACATAACCCAATTATTAGTTAAGACCTTTAAGGGTATAATTGTACAACCACTCATAAAATCGTACCAATCCCATAGGAAAAAAAGTCACTAGACATTAATGAGTAATGACATTATCCGTTGCTTCCAACCTCCAACTTCAAGTTTTAATAGACCAAAACTGGAAAGCTCCTTGATTAAACAAATAAAAAACTAACAAGAGAATCTTAAGCTTTGAAAACATTAAATTCAAATAGATCTGAGCTCATTACACCCTTACTCGTTCACTAACTAAGAATCAGCACCAAATCAAAAGAAACTCGAGATTAAGTCACTTAGTTAACAGCTAAAAATACCAAAATTTATTCGAAACTATACAAGAAATCAATCGGAGCAGACGAACTCCTGTCAAAGGTAAAGCAATAAAGCATCGAAAAGGTCCGAAATGCAGCACTACAAACCAACACTTACTGACATCAAAGCCGACCTTCAAAGAAGTTGGAAACGATCAAAGTTGATTATCTCGGAATGCATACCTTTCTCTTTGATTGAACCATAATAATTGATTTACTAAGCCCATAATCTTTATATAAAGAAGACGTTGGGCTTGAACCCATTAGTTTGAAGTGAAACGTTAAGTTAAAACAAAGATATGAGCTTTAGTAATTAATATGGACCATCTATGGGCTCAACCCATGTTAAATTTTATTTTATTTTATTTATTATTATTATTTTTTTAAATCTTGTACAGACAACGTAACCGCCGCCAGCCCACTGAATCTATGGTCAATACAGATCAGCAGAGGTCACAATATATCACAATAGAAAAAATCCCATCTATGACAACCCTTCTCCAATAGTAAAATTGATCAAAAAGCTTGTACAATAAGTGCATGTTATGCATGAAAGAACGCAGCCACAAAGGCTGGTTAAGGCATGGTTGCAGGAGCCTTTTAGCTTGGCATGCTTGCAAGGGATTAGGAAAAGCAAAATAATGGGCGACTGTTTTGGCCGCAGGATCAGCTTGGCTGCTAGGTCGGCCTCGGCCTCAAGCTTTGCCGAGTTCGTTTCATGGTTGAATCCAATCTTCTTCTCCTTTTTTTTTTTTAATTTAAATTAATTTA
>NW_024868097.1:204281-241432 GCF_013358625.1 Macadamia integrifolia
TGACACTGGATACTGCCATGTCATCATTTTCATCCACGTCACCCAAACTGGCCACGTCATCACCGCCACGTGGCCGAGTTGCCAACAAGGACAACCATAAAACAACACTTTAGGGCACCCACATAATGATATTGACCATTTACCTCTATTTGGCAATAACATATGGTATGAATTAATAATTAATTTCATAAATGAAATTAATCCCAATCAATTCTCTTTGCCCACCTCTCCACTCATAGTAATGTCCATGAATGAAATTTAAGGCATCCATAGGGTGTTGCTGACCCTTTTCCACTACCTTGACCCTAAGGGTCCCATACCATTACAAATCATAAAACGCATAAAAGAAAAACCTCATTTTGAAACTTAATTATAATAAAATAAATATAAATTCTAACAGTATCTCATCTCTTTTCTACTCTATGATCAGGCCTAACAGCGATGTGGTTAAGTTTATGGCATATTTAGCGCATAGGATTATGAATGAAAAATCCCATTCTAGCACCTCAAACATTGACATTGATGTACTTAATATTTGATTTAATGTATTTCTTTTTTTTCCTATAAAAAAATTATGTATTTTGCTGATGGATTAGCTAGGATGGCTAAAAAGACTACAATTTGAATCTAATCACATCTGACCCGTATCCTATCCATTTACATCTCTCCTCTAAATCATCTTAAAAGTTCAACATCAAACAAAATAGGGAAAGTGTCTGAAAAGCGAAAATTACTGTGATCCATGATTATAAATTCATTATAAGGAAGTATTCTTATAAACCATGGAACTATGATCAATTTCCTCATCCATAAGAGCACAAAGGAAGGTTGGTCAATGGTTTTGGACAGTTCCTATACTTCATCTTCAGTTGGTGGAATAGGGTTTGGTCTAGGACTTGAAGGATAGATTTTATCTTCCCCAAGAATAGAGACGTCATCCTAAAAGGAGACTACCTAACCAAAACAAAAAAAAAAAATCCTAAAAGGAGACAACAAATATCTCCTAGATCATGGGTGGAATGACAATTTAACAAAGCCACTCACTAGCTATTTTAACTACTTTATATGCTTGACTCAAGTTTAAATTTAACTTGTAAGATGGGTGCAAAATCTTATACCATATGGATCCACCCATATTATCAATTTAATTTGTATGGCACCATTGGTACTTAATTGGATTTAATGGTAGGATTGACTTTCACTTCTTATAGTGAGCAGGTAGCATTGGCATTATAGACAGAATGAAAAAAGAGCAAAGCTAAAACGAACTATGTAATGTAACTTATCTACTTGACTCGACCCGCCATATTGTGAATGTCCAGTGCCAAAGTCGTTGAATAGATAAGTCATCAATCCCTAAAACGGACTATGTAATGTACTTTACTACTAGGTACAGGTGACATTTACCACAGTTCTATTGCATCATCTACCTACTGATTCCATCAAAACATAACTTGGGGTGGGTGCAGACTGAACGATTTCAGCGGACTTTTCATTCATTAGATAGAGAAGATCACCAAGATTCGTGATCCGCTGCCAAACTCATTTCAATTCCAACTTTCCATTCATTACATATAGAAGATCGCCAAGATTCATGATCCGCTGGATCCACTGCCAAACTTATTTCAATTCCATCATCTCATACTCAAATCTGGGGATTGCCGGAGTACTTTGTATCAACTGATACTCGGTGTATCATTATCGATTGGACCCAAAATCCCTTATATTGAATTTCTCATTCAATGAGCATTCTCAATATTATGCCTGAAGGGGCTGAACCTCATGCTGGTCTTTAACACAGATTGAGTCTCCTGTCACCATTTCACCACCAAGGCTCTGAAAGTAATCATATTTCATGATTATGATATATATCTAGTGTGATGCATAGAATATATGATAAAGGTGGAGTGTTGGAGTATTTCTATCTATCTTTATATATATATATATATATATATAAAGGTGGAGTGTTGCACCTATCTTGTTCTTCTCACCCTACAGAACCAGGAGATCTCTATTTCCCTGGATTTCGGTGTAGATCGATCCTGATACGGTTTACATTGAGATAGGTGCGATACCTTACTTAGAACTAAATCGTGCTTAGATTAAAATAAACAAGTAAATAAAGAATAAGACCATAAACTCAAAATGGAAATACAGAAAATAGAAGCTGCTTAACCGGATCTATTTCTTGGAATCAAGAGGCACGACTGTAGGCTTTGATCCAATGATAGAATAAGAAGCTGCTATATGCATATACAGATGCAGAAAGCTAAAAATGTAATCAAAAGTATTAAATTTGAAATTAAAGTACACAATATTTGGAGATTTTGATCCAGAGTTCTTGGGTCTTTGGGTAGGCTTGGGTTAGAGGGTTTGAGAAGAAGAAGGGTGTTTGGCCTTTGTGGAGACTTTGGGCTGTAAGTGGCTAACCTTTGAAGGACGATCAGACTTGAGATGATCGGAGCCTGTTTGTTGAAGACCAGTGGAGCATTTGGAAGTCCGACGGAGTTCTTGGAGATCTTGGAAGAACTTGTGCAGATGAAGGATTCTTTCGCAGAGCTTCTCTCTCCTAATTTGTCAGTACTAATTTTTCAAGTGGTTTGGGCGATGGGGTGATGCTCCTTTTATAATGCAAGGAGGCTCATTTGAATTACATGTGAGTTTTTGGTGGGTTCGGGTTTCATTTGGTACAGTTCAGGATTTAGAATAGTGCCTAATTTCATTTGGCATTGTACACTTAAATTTGGGACACTGTTGGTGCCGAAAGTTGGGGTTACTGTCGACAAATGATTTAGAATCTTTGATAGAGTTGCTGTCGACAATTGATTTGGAATCTTCAATGATCTTACCACGACATTCCACGTGTTAGGGACACTGTTCTCCGTATTGGTTTGATCAAGAGGTTTATATCCTATTTGTTTGAGCTAGATTTTGGCCGACCTGTCCTTTAACCTGGGACAGTAACAGTACCTCCTTTCCTTAGTAGGTTGTCTGAGGTTATTTGACTAGGTGTATTTTACGACTACACCAGTCGGCTAGTTTATTTCCGTCCTAGCAGACGTTAAGGACCAAACTATGGTTTGGTCGATGAAGACTTTGATTTTGTAGCATGTTGAGATCTCCGGGAGGTGACTTCTTTGAATTTGCTTGAGGAAGATGCCTTAGAGCTAGCGGGTTCATAGATAGGGTCATCTTCATATGGATCTTGGCCATAGCATTGTTCATGGGCTAGCATAGATCCTTTGAGGGAGTTGAGGTTGTAAGCACCGTCGCTAAAGCCTTCATTGTCTGAGTCGGACCCGAGCTCAACCAATCTGGCAAGGAGGGCTTCCTTCTCACTTTTGATACTTGATTTTGATGTGCTTTGAATTGTTAGAACATGTTTAAGACCTGTGAGGCTTTTGATGAGTGAGGATTTTTCACATTTGGAGACGTCATAGTTGTCCCACCATTTGACGTTGAAGGTTCGACAAAGGACTAGAGCGATCCAGTCGGGTGTCTGAAAATCATATATTTGGTATTCCCAGAAAAGTATCCATGCCAAACGGCAGTGGAGAAAGAATCGAAGGAGGTCAGGTTGGTGAGGACTTGTATTTGAATTTTGGCAGAATATTTGGAAAGAATCATGTATCTGTGGTGGGAGGATTTCGATCATAGGACCGTATTGATCCCACCATTTTGGAAACCAGAGGGGAGTTTGGTTATTGAATCTGTATTCAAAACAGAAGAACCAGGAATGGCGGTTAATTCGGTTCTGAAAGCAGAAGGCTTTGAACCAGACTTCCTGGTAATCAAAATATGTAAAAAGTTTGTGGGCTGAAGGTATTTGAAAAACTTATTGTATTTAGGGGATGACTGCCCCAATCCTAGAGGGTGAGAATTTTGCAGATGGTTACAGTTGTGTGTGTAACCAAAGTTTGATCATTTTTGTCATAATTGAGTTTGAACCTGATAGAATCAGTTTCTACGAGAATGTATTTGTAGAATTCTTGTGTTTTTACAGGAGAGGTTGAATGATGGTGCCATCCTTTGTAGAAAATTTGTTGTGCCAAGTTAATGGGTGAGTCAGCAAATTTGAAGAGGGGTTCTTCGATGGTAAAAAGATCCTCTTTGTATGGTTTTTCATGATATTGGCTTTTGGTTTTGGAACCTTGGGCTATTTGGAGGGGCTTGACTTGAGTGGTTTGTAGGCTGGAGCTTGCCTTGTTTGTAGTTTGGAGGGGACCAGCGGCTGAAGATATGACCACAACATGGGAGTAAGGCTTATTTGCAGAGGCCAACTGGGATTAGCTTCTAGTAACTATTTAGTCTGAAGGTGCAGCAAAGGCAGCAGAGGCACCATAGCTGGATTTGGTTTTCACAATGGAATTTAAGGATGTGGACTCCTTAGGAGGAGCCATCCTGATAAGGTTGATTTGAAGGGTCGGTCCCTATAGGAATTCACGGGTAAGAAAGTCAGGGACAAAATTGGATTCTCCTTTAATATATTCTATTTGAAATTCAAAAATTGATAGTAAAGCTTGCCATCTGGCAAAGATTTGTTTTGATGCAAGATTTGAAACATCATTTTATAAAACATATTTAGTTGCGCTACAATCAACACGAACTAAAAATGATTTATTTAATAATGTATTTTGAAATTTTTGTATGCAAAGAACAATCGATAAAATTTCTTTTTTGATGGTACTGTAATTTTTCTGGGCAGAATTCCAGATACCAGAAGTAAATTGGACTAATTGTTCTTTATTATCATTTGGAAGTTTCTATTTGAGAATTCCTCCGTACCCAATATCTGAGGCGTCAGTTTCGACTATCTTAAAAGCCTTAGGGTTGGGGATGAATAAACAGGGAATTTCTTTGAATAATTTTTTAATAGCTTGTACAACTGAGGTTTGAGCTGTAGACCAGTGTGTTGGTTTCTTTTTAAGCCGAAGGTATAAAGGTTCGGTTATCTTGCTGATTTGGGGAAGAAAATCACGAACGTAATTTAAACTTCCTAAAAATCTTTGTAGTTGGATTTTATCGAGAATTTGATCAGGAAATTTTTCACCAAAAGTAATGGCACGATCGATGGGGGTAAGAGTACCCTTTTCAATCAAATGTCCAAGGAATCTCACTTTGGTGAGAAAAAATTCCATTTTTCTTTTGGAAAGGACTAAACCATTTGATTTGATAATTTGGTAAAATATTCTTAAATGTTTAAAGTGTTGTTCAATTGAATTTGAAAATACAAGAACATCATCAATATAGACAATAGTGAATTGTCCATAAGAGTTGAAAATGTCATTCATAATCTTTTAAAATTCACTTGGAGCATTCTTTAGGCCGAATGGCATTACATTCCATTCATATAGGCCAAAGGGGGTTGTGAAGGCAGTTTTGTATCTGTCTTTCTCATGAATCTGGATTTGCCAAAAACCAGATTTCATATCAAAATTTGAAAATACTTTTGCTTGGTAAATTCTTTGTAAGAGGTCCTTTTGATTTGGAATTGGGTACAGGACCCATTGAAGGGCATCATTTAATGGTTTATAATTAACAACTAACCTGGGAGTTCCTCGTTCTATTTCGACGGCCTTATTAACAGAAAAGGCTGTACAACTCCAAAGAGAAGTACTAGGCTGGATGAGTTTTTTGGCCAGAAGGTCATTAATTTCTTATTTGCATGTTTCAAGAAGAGTTTGGTTCATTTGGGCTGGTCGAGCTTTGGTTGGTATTTGAAGGTCTGAAAATCCTTAAGCGTATGGAAGGGAAACCATATGTTATTTTTGATGCCAAAAGGCATCAGGGAAGTCAGAACAAAGGTTGGACTCGAATTTGGATTTAACTTGATTAATCTGATGGATGGTTTTGGGATTTTTAAGTTGGTCAGAAATCCGTTGGTGGAGTTCTGTTTTAAGAAAATTTATTTGTTTAATTTTGTTGAGGCTTTGGTTTGTAGAGTTTTGAGCCTGTAGAAAGGGAAATGCAATTTTTTGACCTTGGAATTTTGTTGTAATACCATCTTGGGTAATTTTGAAAGGTTTTATTTTTTCTAAGAATGGTTGGCCAAGGATTATGGTTTGGTCAAGGTCTTTTGCGATGATGAAGGTTTGGGGTAGGCAGAGGCCTTGGTTGCAGACATGGGTATTTGAAAGTTTATATTGGACATTCAACCCAGATCCATTAATCATGTTAAGGCGTTGGGTAGTTCGTTCATAGAACTGGGTTGGAATGGCTCATTCGTTGATACAATTGGCATTGGCTCTTGAATCAACTAAGGCAATTGCAGAGAATTTGAATGAGGCATTAATTACTAAGGTTATGTGAATATACCAATTTTGACACGTAATGGTAGACACAAAACCAGGGGTAGTAGGGTTTGGTTCAGTGAGTTATTGATTTGCAAAAGGATTTGTTAATGGTTCATTGTTTGAAGTTGAAACTTGTTGGTTTTGTTGCCGATTTAAGAAGGCTAATTGTTGTTTGATATGTTTTATCTCGTACTGCAAAGTTGCAGTGGTGATTTCAAGAGATTTGATTCGACCAGAATGGTCAAGAATAAGAGGTTTTGATATTTTATCGATTTTTTGCATAATTTGGTGGAGATTGTAAGGTTGAGGAGAATTTTGGGTAGAAACATTATTTCTGAGGTGTTCGAGGCAGGCGTTCTTTTGTTAAGGGTCTGTCAAACTATCGATGTAGTCGAAAATATTTGAATTTGGTGATGCACGGAGCATCCGGACAGACTTGGGAACACAATCTTCGTAGCTAAGACCAATAATGCATGAATCACAAGCACATGCCTGAAAATTCTCATTATTAGATGAGCTGGAAGAAGATTGTTCAGAAGCTTGGATTTAATTAAGTTTGTAATCTTCATCTTCAGAAGAGGATGAAGAGGTTTCTTGAAATAAGACAAGAATTTGGGTTTTGTCTTGTTCGGAGATTTGTAGGGAATTAATTTTATTTGAGACTCTACAAAATTTGGCGATATGGCCAGGTTTGCCACATCGGAAACATCCTTGAGAGGATTTGTCAGCTTTTGAATCTTTAAAATTTGTAGGTGCCTTGAAAGGCTTTCTGTATTTGTTATACTTTGGTTTTGGAGGAGTTTTATGATAAAACTCAGGGGTTGTGAATGGTCTGTGAGACACATACTTCTTGGACTTGTAAAATTTTTTATAATATTTACGAGAAGACTTGTGTTTATGTTTCGTTGGAGGTCTAAGGGGAGGAAAAGCAAACTGTTTGTAGAATCCTCCTAATTCCCGTTTGTAAAATTTGTTTTCCTTATGGATTTGTTTATTTAATCTAATATCAGTACAAAGGGCGAGACCCTCTTCATGGATTAAACTAATGATTTGGCCATAGGACATTTGATCATAGGGAATGATCCCATCATTTTCTTTCCTAAGGCGTTGTTTGATTTTTTCAAAAAACAAAGTTGGTAATCCTGTAAGGAATTTTTCTTTCCAACAGGGAAGGTTTGCGTCAGGTCTAGTTAAGACTTTGGTTAAGAAGGTGTCTTTGTACCATTTGAAATCATGTAATTTCTTACATCGAAGATTTGACAATTATTCAGCTGTTCTATCTTTGAGACGAGAAGGGTTTCCTAAAAAGTAATTAGCAATGCTGAAAATAAGGGTATTTATAGAATCCTCAATAGGAATACCTTCACCATCAAGAAGGGGGCTTCCTTCGGGCGTTATTTGGACAACCATTAAAATTTCAGTTTTTTGGACATTGGTCAGGATATAATCCCACCAACCTTTGAGTTGGCCAGTAAAGCCAGAAACAAGTAAAGTAGCCACAACACTATCAGGTGTATTTTTGATACGATGTGCGTTGCTAACCATGATCATTTCTTGAAGTTTGTTCATGAGATTATGTTCAGATAGACCATCTATGTTCCACTCATAGATGATACCACTTTGGTATGAAGCCTGAGGAGCAGTTCCTCTAGCTTTAATTTGGAGGTCAGGGAAGACCGGATGTTGGGTTGAACTTTGACCAATTTGGTTAATTTGGGGAAAGTCTTCTTCTTCAGAACTCAAGGAAGAGTCCGAAGAACATCCTATAATGGTGCGAACACCTCTGTTGCTTGATTTAGCCGAAGGTTCAACTGAGGGTTGGTTTTGGACTGGTGTTTGTGGATCATCTGTTTCTAAATGTGCTCCAGCAGAATTCAGAATAGTAAGACGTTGATTGATTTGGTCTAATACAAATGATTTATTAAGAGTGAGTTGTTGTTTTTGGGGAATATTATAAGGTTTGAATAAAGGAACAGAAGTTGGAACCGGAACCGGAGCCGGTGTTATTGACGAAGAGGCTATTGGTCTAGGTTAGACTAAGTTCTCAACCCTGGATAGTTGATTCCCTATGGTTTGGAGACTTAAGTTTGTGAAGTTTAATTGTTCAATTTGTCTTCTGTTTGGGTCATCTTTATCAGCAACTTTGAACGGGGAGGCAGTTATTTCATTATTTTTGTAGTTATGTTTGATACTTTCTACCGGAGGGTGGATAGCAGTGGTAGTTGGACCTGCACATAGGGTCCAAGATTTGTGGGAAGCCGTTTGGGTGCAAACCTGATTATGCCAGGGATAGTGGATATGATTATCTTGGGCATAAATATCAAAATATGCAAAAAAGAAAACATTTGTTTTAAGATTCGTCATAAAATCATACCAGTTTGTTCGGATTTGTGCTTGTTGTTTAAGGTTGAAAGTTTGTAAGAACCAATCACGTTTTTGTTTGTTTTTGGGTGACTCAAAATTAGTTATGAGTAGAGGTTTATCAATTTGGTAATTTGTGGTAGTTTGAATCATGTAAACTCCGGGATTTTTAGAATCACGAGGAGGCAGAGCAGCAACCTCAGAATGTGTGGGCGATTGTTGATCAGGAACCTCAGATGAGGTAGACTCAGGCAATGTAGTTTCGTAAGTTCCCTGAGCAATGTTTTGATTGGTTTGTACCCAAACAAGGTTAGGGACAGGTGGGGTCCTAGTTTGGGAAAACCATTTGCTTATGTCAGAGGAAGTCGATGCATCAGAACATGATCTTCTGGAACTACTACTTTAGTAAGCAGGTGAGGGTATTTGTCGGTTAAACCGAATGGAAACTAGTCCGTCAAAATACTGGGAGATAGAACAGATGCTAGTGTTAGAGATTTGAGGGGGAATTGCAATCGTTTGCAGCTGCCATTCCTCAGGGAAAGTGATATCTTTCCATTGACAAAGTTTTGGGTAGACTATTTGACCCTGAATACAATCAGTTTCAAGGTAAAGGGTTTGTCCCTTAGGCGAGGTCCTATGGGCAAGGGGTTGAACTGACTTTATGGCTTTTTATTTGATGCGGTGGATGATGGAAATTGGGATGGTTCCATGCATTAATTTGTATCCATGGGTTTTGAGGTTGAGTTTGAGTGAATGTAAAATGTTTGGGTCCTCAAGGGCTATAGACATATTTGGGTAAACATTGAAATGGACGGGTCCATAACAAAGGCTAGTCTCAATGGCTCCCAGAAGGGAATCATTGAATTCAAGAAAACGTTGGTCTCGAAGGGCTAATAACATAGAGGTGTTAAGACTTTCTCGGTGGAGTGATTTGATGGCCACTTGGACTTAACCAATATGGACATAATTAAATTTGTGATTTTTGTATAATTCTTGTAAGGTGTTTGGATCAAAAAGTTGGATTTTCTTGTGTTTGAGGGGTGAAATTGATAGTTTGTTCTATGGTTTTGACAGTCTCGAGGCCAAACTAGTATCGATCATAGATGTCATTTCTTGAGATTTTTGGCATATTCCAGCTTTGGAGTTGTCGGTCTATTATTGTGGTTTGTTCATCGTAATTGAGCACATTAGAACTTGTACTCGCCTCACTTGCCGATCTCATTGACATGGAGCGGGGTAGACGATTCATAATTTAAGATATCTTAAACTAGGGGTAACCACCTAGATCTAAGTTTTAAGATGATATTTCCAACATAACTTGGGCATAATCATGGTCTTACACTCTTCTGCCACTCCTCCCAAGAGTCCAAAGGCATATACCGCGTCAAAAAACTTAAGAAATAAAAGGATTACACAAAAGAAAAGAAATCTGCAAAAAAAGTAAACCGAATCCACCACCTCCGTGGCTCTGATACCAGGTATCAAAGAAGTTATATATATATACTAGGTGCAATATATATATATATATATATATATATTAGAAGCTCAAAGAAGTGAATACGGTACCCAAATAATGAGAGATATGTAAAAAAGCAAGTCCAATTACGCCTATTCCTGATCCTAAATGAAATCTAACGACATAGTGATCCATATGTAAACCTAGTCTCCATTTACATATGCTCGAATTATGACCCCTTATTCCATAAGTAGTAAAAAGTGAAATAGAATTTGCCAAAAAATCAAAAATCAAAAATCAAAAATCAAATTTGGAAATAGATTGCCACGTCGATAGTGTGTAGTTTTCTCTTTGATATATATTTTTTCTCACACGTGTTATGAAAATGGGACCCTATATGGATGATTTTTTTTTTCCAACACCCATTTAGTCATGCAAATTCATCCCCAAGCGACTAGTATGGGGAACCCTCTCACAAAAATAGATTGAAAACTATTACGTTCATCCAAAAGCCCTCTTTGGTTTAGTTTAATTTTAATTGAGTTTTGAACAAAGGTTTCCTCTGGTGTCCTTATACAATTTGTGGTAAATGAAAATGATAGAATGATAGATTACATACCATCAAATAAAGGGGTTTTTTGTTAAAAAATAAAAAATAAAAAAAGGTTTTTAATGGAGAAGGGAGAGTGAGACCCGATTGTTTGTGAGAAAACATTTAAAGTAATTTGCATGATCACATTATGTGGTTCATTTTCCCTTAAAGATCTCCCCTTGGTTGCAAGGGGATTAATTGAAAGAGAAGGGAAGTGAAAAATTCAAACTTAAAAAATAGACTTTTGTAATCACTACTCATGTGATATTGTGTGATTGTATAAACTAATTAATTTGTTTACCATATATAGTAATGATATATTTTACCCCTTTTTTTTTTTTTTTTGGATAAATAATACATTTCACATTGTATAGCAAAGAAATTTTGATGAAATTTAATCACCAAATAAAAAAATAATTTTAACTTAACAATATAGTCGCATGAGGTAATAATTTTAAAAAGAAAAAAAAAACTTTTTAAGTATGAAAATTTCACTTCCCTTAATTCCCATTGCACCCACATATAGCCTTAGTTCTCCAACCAAAATCATTGGATATGCATAGGACAAAAAAAAAAAAAAAATCCTTAAGCCATCATGATGGAAAGTCTCTTAACATTGAGACTGCAGATGCACGCTAGAGAGTATTTTGGAGAATATTTTAAAACCTTATGTGACTATATCATGGAGTGTGGATCAGATTCTCAAACGAGAACCATTCTCGTGTGAACCAATGGACACACAGACATCCACCATCCAATTTTTCCTTGTGTGGATTAGCCTCGTATCTGCTATCCCCCACATGAGGGACGAAATTTTTTCCCAAAAATTAATGCACTTTAAATCACTATTTTAATTTGGCAGGGCTGCAATTTGGACTTCGAAACATGAATCCGGCCAACTACTTTTAGGCTTGGGCCAGGATTTTCAGCACGTGGGCCTAATTAAGGTTGTGATATCTTGGGCAATTTGGGCATCACTGGCTTAACCTTAACCCATTATGTACAATTAGGGGTGAAACAGGGCCGAGTTCGGTCGGGGTTCTTAAAACCATAACCCAATCCTAGGTCCTCAAAATTCAACCCAGACCCAATCCTACCCTGTCGGGTTCATTCTAACCCAACCTGGCCCTATCTGATCCTGTTAGGGCCGGGTTAGGTTGGTTTGTGTCGGGATGGACTGGGTTGGGTTGACCTTAGCTTCTACAATAGTTGGATTATCCTTGATTGATCTGTTTTTATCATTCATATCTTATACATTAAAAATTATAGATGAATAAAATACTAGTAGGAGCCCTAAAATTCTTATAAAAATTCAAAGTTAAATTTTGGGTAGGGTTGGGCTGGGATGAGGCTTCAACCCAAGCCCGACCCAACCTTGACCCAATGTTTACCCGCCCTTATGGCAAAAAAAACTTGGCCCAAACCGCCTCAGGCTCAAGGTGGGTTTAGGTTGTTTGGGCCAAACTTTCACCCTTTTATTAATGTACAATGTAGGTTGTGTTTGGTTGCAAGGGAAATAATAAAGGGAAGGGAAGTGAAGTGAAGTGAAGTGAAGTGAAGGGAGGTAAAGAAATTTTTTTCCTCCCTTTTGAGCTATTTGGTTGCAACAGAAGTGAAGTGAAATTAATTTACCTTAGTTGTTTGGTTGGATGTAAAATTAATGTAAAATAAATATAGAATTTTAAAAAACTAGTAAACCAACCAAACTTACTAAAGATGATGCCCTCGTATAGTTTTGAAGAAGCGTTTCCCTGTTTTAAAAATGATGCCCTCATATAGTTTCAAGACAAAAGTACTGATTGTGATTGCTTGTGTGACTATACACAACTTTATTATAAATCAATTAACATCGGATTGGCTTTTTGAAAAGCCAGAGAGGGGAGAACTTGATGATGAAGACAGTGACAGTGATGATGACAAGGTTGTGAACATTGCAAATGTGGTAGGCCGTACACAACAACAATAATAGGAAGCATATCGAAAACAAATTGCAAATCAAATTAAAGAAGCCTATCATAATTGATGTTGAGCAGATGTGTTTATTGTGTGCTTTAACAATCAGTGGGACTTACTTTGTATACTTTGGTTTTATCAATTTCTTAAAACAAATTCTATAGATGGACAACCAATGGGAGTGTACACTAAACCATCAATTAGGCGTGATTTCTAGCTTTCATTTGGGCAGGGCAATCATTTCACCCATCTTATGTATGACACTGACACCACATTTTCAGATATAGTCATTTTCCCACATAATTTTTAAAGTTATAGAAATCATTACGCCCATTGGCATACCAAACCCATCTCTTGTTCTACAAACTATTTGTCAGTTTTTAGTTTTTTACCAAAAATGGTTTTTATTAATGATTTTTCTTAAATAGGTAAAAATAAAAAAGAAAAATGATACCAAAGAGGGCCTAAATTGTAACCACCCTTTCTTGTTTTGGGACAGTGTTCCTCCTCCTAAATATTATACTTCAAAGCTAGATGTTGAACATCTTAACTGTGCCCATTGGTTAGCAACACCAACATGGCACTGGGCGACCAAGGTGACTGGATGGCTAGATGGATAGGCAACACCTAGGTGATGCCTTGACAACTATGATTAGATAGATTATGCAAGGCTAAATTTCAAGTAGGCAACTATCAACCCAACCCACATTACATTATGTCATCAGTTTCCAGAAACAGTACACAACAGTGGCACTTAAACAGTATGTTAACAACAAGAGGTTTTACCCTTTTAAAACACTCAACAAGGCCTAACAGTATCTTGGGATGATGATTAACTAGAGAGGAGACAAAACAATACTACCCCAGGTGTGTTGACTGGATATGGAAAAGTCACAACTTCCATAATTAGTGACAAACCACCTCGGATGAGAATGATTTTCCTGTCGAGGGTAGTGTTCGTAGATGGTAATAACTCCTTAAAATCTCATCTCATTTCGATGACTGAATTAAGAGATACAAGGGATCCTCAAAATTAGAAAGTAGAATTTAAAAGTAGTAACTCACAGCCCTGTAACAATTTCCAATCATTAGATTAAGCTAATTCCACCCGTGAAGGAAGGGCCTGGGTAGGGTGTCTTGTTGTCAAAATATAGGCTGCATTTGATGGCCTGATCTAGGATTCCTAAGTCTTGCAATCTGCTGCAGGAAACACCAGAACAGAGGAGCCGCAAGGTAGAGGGAATGCATTGTCAAAGGTCAGTTTCTGATGGAAAATCAATAGAATAGTCCTCTTGTAATCAAGCAAGAACAATAAAGGAGCAGCACAGTGTCTCCGATTGTCACTCTCTCTCATATCTCTTTCTTCCCTCCTGAACCTAATAGAACCAGAGATGTTTTGCTTCTCCTACTCGGGCATGGAAAGTGAGTCTCGAGCAAGGCAAGGTGAGAGTCTCAACTACTCGGCCATGGAAAGTGAGTCGCAAGCAACATGGAAAGTGAGTCGTGAGTAGGGCATGGTGAGAGTCGCGAAAGGGTGAGAGAAAGAGATCGTGAGTAGGGTTTTTATTTTTCTTTCTATTTTGGTCGGAAAATGAAAAGGGAAATTTTAATGTTTAAGTGGAATTTTTTTTATATGGTAAATATATTTCCCTTGCAATCAAACATTTAAATTTAATTTTCTTGGGAAAATTTGTTCACTTTACAGCAAAAATTTGCATTTCACGTGCAACCAAATGCAGCCTTATGTTGCATTTAAATAAGAGAAAGAGAGAGGAAGCCATCGATTTCCAGTAACCGTTTGATAATGTTTTTGCCGTTTCTGTTTCAAGAAACAACAGAAACATAAATTTTCGTTTATGGGAACAAAAACGGAATTTTGGGTGTTTGATAAACCTCTTGTTTCTTGAAATGTTTCTTTGTCGTTTCAACAGACCCTAAACTGGCCAAGTTCGATGCCGTCCCCCACCACCATTCTGCCTCCTCCACACACCTTATTCTTCCTCTGTTTCCCTCTTCATCTTTCCCTACAATCATGGCTGCGGTTGCAGAGAACCCAAAGGCAGCGAAAGAAATTAGATTTACAAGACCCAGGAATCAGCTCATTTCAACTTCATATCCAGGCCCAGAAATCCCTTATATCATTCAATCTCCTTGTCGTAAATCCACCATCTTTCTTTGCTCCTTTCACTTTCACTAATAACACCGACAACATGAACACGAAGAACATTAGAAACAACAACAATAACAATGTTTCCGATATGTTGTTGACGTTACAGTACAAAAAGAAGAATTTTACATCGGCGACATTCAGAGGGCTTGGGTGTGCTACATCTTCACATGTGTCGGCGCCGGAGACAAGATCGGTCTTCAGTAGATTGGCAAGCTAAGAAAGTGAGGAAAAAGAAGCAGAGGAACCCGCACAGGAAGAAGAACTAATAGGGGTTGACGACGCCAACAATTGTGGCGAACCCGACTTCCATTGCTGTTGTTCCTAATGTTTGGTGCTCTCCAGGTATCACTTTCATCGCTGATGCCGGCCCTGTTGATTGTGTTGTAGTGAGAAGGCCTGTGGTGGGAAGAGGGAGAGTCGATGGGGAGAGGATGAATCACAGAGATGTTTACTTTTCTTTTTTTATAATTTTTTTCTTCAACCGACGTTTTGGGTTTGAGGGATTTTTTCGAGTTTTTAACAATTATGGTGAACCTAAGTCGTTTTTAGAAATGACGAAACATGTTTCACCAATTGCTTTTATATCAATTTTGATTTATGTTTTTAAAAGCTTTTTAAACGGAACAACTTTTATCAAACGCTTTTTAGGTCGCTTCTGCGCTGAAACATCAGAAACGAAACGTTATCAAACGGGCCGTCTCATACGATGTTGAAACTCAATCCGTCCCTTCGAGATGGAGAAGAAGAGCAGGATCAAACGAAACGAAGAATTTGAGAGTTCTTCAAAGTGAAAACGAATTTCTGCAACTTTCTATAGTCAATGACGACGATTCAAAAGCAAAGGACGAAATTATTGAGTAATCTATTGATCGACTCTCCTTCTCAATCTAATGAAGCAGTTGCAGACAAGATATCCAAAACCCTACTCAGCTCTGGTTCCAAGTCTGTCCGAGTCAAATCCTTTATCTCCAATCTCAATTCCGACGCAGCGCACCTTGTTCTCTCAAATCCAGCTCTCAATACCAAGACTTGCTTGGATTTCTTTAATTTAATCAACGGAATCCAATCTCTCGCTCCATACAGACATGATCTTCGAGCCCATTTAACCTTGGTTTGCCGGCTATTTAAGGATAATAGGTTCGCAGTGGCCAAGAATATCCTCAGATCCGCAGTCCTGAATCAAGACCTCAATTGTCGAGTTTCAGTCGTAGCGTCTTTGGTAGATAGTTGCTGTAATGAGTCCTTTATGCGTGGAAAGTTACTCGATATGCTATTTAGGATTTTTGCGGAAAGTAACAAATGCGAAGAAGCCCTGGAGACCTTCGACTACATGAAAAGCAATGGTTTTGATATCGATGAGAGGTCTTGCACATTTTATCTACTCGCCCTCAAGAGGTCTGGTCAGGTGGAGTCGGCTTTAGGGTTCCTTCTACGGATGCTCAAATCGGGTGTTAAAATCTCTGTTTATTCGTTAACGATAGTGGTTGATGCCTTGTGTAAACAAGGAGAGATTACTCGAGCTATGGAGTTGATGAGTGAAATGGGTAAGAAAGGAGTCAAATCTAATATCGTCACTTATAATTCTCTGATAGATGCCTATGTCAAGAGAGGGGATTTTCAGCAAGTAAATGAGATCTTGAACTTTATGGTCCGGGAAGGTGTAGTAGCCAACGTTAGGACCTACACTTCCTTAATTGATGGGTTCTCAAGCTCTGGCAAGATCCATGAAGCCGAAAGAGTGTTTGAGGAGATGAACTCAACAGGTGTTGAAGCAGATATCTATGTGTATAGTTCACTCATCAATGGACATTGTAGACTAGGGAACATGAAGAGGGCGTTTGCACTGTTCGATGAATTGACTGATAGGGGCCTCAGTCCAAGTGCACACACTTATGGGTCTTTGATCTCTGGCCTTTGCAAGGTCGGGCAGATGATTGCTGCAAAGAAGTTGATAACTGAAATGCAAAGCAAAGGAATTGACTTAAATGAGGTCATATTCAACACATTAATGGATGGGTATTGCAAGCAAAGAATGATAGATGAAGCCTTAACATTGCAGGTTGTGATGGAGAAGAAAGGTCTTGAGCTGGATGTATTCACATATAACACCATAGCCAGTGGTTTGTGCAAGTCAAATCGATATAACGAGGCAAAGACACTTTTGCTCACTATGGCTGATAGAGGTGTGAGTCCGAACACTGAATGCCTCACTACACTGATTGACATATATTGCAAGGAAGGAGATATGGTGGAAGCAAGGAGGGTTTTTCGTGAGATGGAAAAGATGGGAGTGAAGTATAGTACTGTGACATATAATGCCTTAATAGATGGTTACAGCAAGAAAGAGAATATGAAGGATGCTAATAAACTTAGAGATGAAATGGAGGACAGAGGGTTTAAGCCAGATGTGTACACCTACACGTCACTTATTCATGGCCACAGTGTGGTGGGAAAGGTTGAAGAAGCACTAAAACTCTTTAATGAAATGCCCGAGAGGGGTTTAGTGCGCAATATGGTCACATATTCTGCAATGATTTCGGGATTGTCCAAGGCAGGGAGATCTAATGAGGCATTTAGATTGTATGATGAGATGATTGAGGCAGGAATTAAACCTGATGATTCTGTCTACTCTTCACTGGTGGGTAGCCTTCATACAGAAACATCTTCATAGTGTGTTGTCACTGCTCTTACAGATTGAGTGTTCACACCTAACCATATGAATGATGGAAAGACCACAGCTTGGATCTAACAGTATGGTTAATGGCTGCAGATAAGTTCCAGAAATCATTGTCTGTATTTTATTTCTTATCATTATTGTGATTCATGTGCCCAAGAGGTGGGATATCAAACAAATGATCAATAAGTGAAGTAAATGTCTTTTATTGTCAATCAAATCCACTGTATTTACTATCTTGATGATCCGTTGAAAGAATTGAGGGCAGCTGTAAGGGCTGTTAAGGAATTCCCATATTGTGAATGAGTTGAAAATCTTTCAAATTATTAGAGAAATCATAGCCCAAGTGAATGGGCCCTTTGTGTTTCATTGCAGGTTGGATATACTGGTCCCCCCCACCAAAGCTTTCATTTCTGGATCTTGATAATTGCATTTCCATCCAAGTATGCATTTGATCCTAATCCTTGATTCATTTTATGGATGATAGACTGAGGTTCTGCCTGTTGTTCATATGAACCAATGATCACAGCAGATATGTTTTGCTCAAGCTACGTATTTGTTCCTTCAATTTGACAGCTCAAGAAATGTCAAGAAATGTCAAGGCATGCTACTCATTTTCTTTTCTCGTATAGGTGGTGTTAGAGATATTAGTTATGTTGCTCTAAGAGGGTAGTTTAGGAACTTGTCATGTTATGTTTTATTTTTCCCTTTTTCCCTCCTAAGGGAGGTGTTTGTAATTACTTGTAAATATATTAGTGAAGTAATATATTGGTGTTACTGAGATTTTACTCACAATACACTATTCCACCATTCCATCACCTCTTCTCCTTCTCCCTCTTCTATTTCTTCTTCTTCTTCTTCTTCTTCTTCTTCTTCTTCTCCAACTCTCATCTTATTGTTCTTTCCCATCGATATATTCTAACTTGGTATCAGAGCTGTAAGGTTGGTTTGAGAGTCGAGCTACTAGTCTCCTCCCTTCTTCTCTTCTTTTTGGTACCCTAGGTTACAAAGGGGTTCTAAGGAAATAGACTTCTATGTGAGAAGATTGAAGAAACCTTGAGAGAGGCATGCAAGGAGACCGTAGAGACACCAATGGAAGTTTTCCTTTGAAGAAAGAGACACTTTGATGTAGGGTGACTAGGTTTCCTACAAGATTAACTAACTAGGTAGGATAAACTCAAGGGACTTGGGTAGGACAGGTAATGCATGAGTAGATTACAAGAAACTACCCCAGCAGTTTATAACCCCAAACAATACAAATAGGAGTAGGAAACAAAGAAATAAGACCATCAAATAAACCCCCAAGGATACAATACCAATGCAGGAGTAAAACCAGCCCAAAATCCAACCCGATAGGAGAGAGAAAGACCTGCTATAGAGCCGGAGAGAGAGAGGTGCTGCCAGGTCTGTAGGAGTCCGATTGAGCTGCACTCTTGGGCGTAGATAGTCCCTAGGGAGGGTACAAAAACCCCCAAAGTTGAGAGGATTCTGACGGTTGGTTGTGAAGTTACAAGCTTTCTTGATTTTCTGACCTAGGAGAAATAATCTCGGGCTTCAGGAGAGAGAATCAATTATGGTTTGTTACTTTGACAGATCTGAACTTTTGAATACTCACAACAGTCGTGTACTTCAACGGTAGTAACTTTAGGATAAAATAGAAAGCTTTAAACAAGAAGAAACAAAGGGAAAAGTGGGGGAGGAGCGGCTGTCTCGGCCCGGGCTTCTCACCCACAGCTATCCTGGCTGTTCTAAGCAATTGGTTGCAATTATTCTTTATTCAAATACGAAATTATGAGTACATAGGCTACTCAATCTATAGAGGGAAGAATAACAATTAAACTACTACTAGGAGCTAGTTTCCCAATAGGACTAGACACTCCTACTTCAACTAGGAACTAGTTTCCAAATAGGACTAGACACTCCTACTACAACTAGGAATTCAAAATTGGACTAGGAATAATAAACCTATGTGGAAAACAAATAGTCCTAAGACAATTTGGACTCGACATACCACTTACTCAATTCGATGGGCCCAATGGCCCACTAATTAATTAAAAACAACTACTAATTATTCCCCTTGCCAATGGGCCCAATTGGCCCTTATTTGTACTTAGCCACTCAGGTGGACCAAGTAGGGGTTCGGCTGGCTTCTTGGCTAGACCCTAGCCACTCAAGTGGACTAAGGCTGGACTCTTTTTCCTCTCATATTTCCTTCCATAATGTGCATCTACATCAACAGGACCAAGGAAGCTCAACAAACAAGATTTAACATGCAAAATAGAATGAGACTAATAAATAAACTAGCAAAGAGCAATAATAATTTAGGAAGAAAAACATATAAACTCAATCAAACTACAAGGGGGAACATAGGGTAGGGAACATGGCAGCAAGCAAAAGTAGGTTATAGCACTAGCCTATTAAGTACCAAAGGTAGATAAAAGTCCCATGTTATATGCTCTAAAATCAGTCATACTAGTAATAAGAAAATCAACAATACTTGAGGTAAGACAGTGATGCAAATAAAGGTTAAACAATGGCTAAAAAGGGGGGTGGGTTTTAATGGTAGTTAATGGAATAAATAATGAGGGAATGGGAGGGTTCATTCTATACTTACCTGCTGCCTAGATCTGAGAACAAAAGAAGACAACCCAGATTTTGAAGACGGTGTCCAATAATAGTCCAATTATTTGAAAGGAGTTCAGCAGCAGCCCAGTTTTGAAGTAAAGAACAGCAGCACCCAGTATTGAAGAAAAAGTTCAGCAGCAGTCCAGCATCAAAGGGGAGATCAGCAACAACAGTTCAACATTAAGGGGGAAAAACAGCAGCAGCAGTTCAGCATCAAAAGGGTAACAGCAGCAGCAGATGTTAGCCGGCAGCAGTAGACAGTAAACAGAAACAGCAACAGTAAACAGTAGCGTAGGAAAATCGAAAGAGAGGGGGAGGCGAAAGAAGAGAGGACCGAGAGAGAAAAGGAGAGAGGTGAGAAAGAGAATGAGGGAAATACGAGATTGAGAGAGAGAGAGAGAATCGTGAGAGGGGTGGGGGTTTGCTCATTAGCTGTTTTTCAATTCTAATTCATTAATTCTCAATGCCCAATGGCCTTACACTTTTAATAGAATAAAACTTCTAAAAATAAAAAGATACTTGGAAACTTAGTTATTTGAAATAATAAACTACCTAATAGAAAGAAGTCATAGTTTCTAATTATTTAAAAAAAATCAAATAATATCAGAATTAAAGCAAAGTAAAGTAAGATTTGGTGGGGTCCACAAGATTTACTGAATGGGGAAACAAGGGTGGTTGAACCCAGCGCTGGGAAGGCTGGTTCGACTCCTCTTTTTTCCTCCTTTCTTCTTCTTTCTTCTTTCTTTTTCCTGGTTTCTTCTAATCCTCCAACCACAGAGATGGGACTGGTTGGCTCTTCTTCTTCTTTCGATTGTACACTTTGATGTCCCCATCACACTTGAAGGTTGCAATAAGCAAAATTAGGTCTAGGTAAACTCACCGTCAGCCCTGGACCATTTTTTCTCTTTCTCTCTTATCTGGTCAGCTGTGTAGCTGAAACCAGGAGCATTTGGGTCGCTCTAGGGTGTACAATCACCCCTCTTGGTCTCACTACAAGCCTTCTTGAATTGTGGTTGCACAACTCAATTCTTCACTGAACTTAGGATACCGCCAGCCCTTTTTTTGGCATTTTTGTCTCTGAAATGTGACCTGTGATGCTTCCGATTGTTATGTGTTTGTAAGGTATGATGTTTAGGCCTATTGAGTTATCCTACACCTTGAAGAAGGTAGATGGTGTGAATTTCTTTGAAGTATATGCTTGGTTTGGTTGCTAGAATTTTTTTTTTTCTGGTTCAGGGGAAGCAAATTTGGGTAGAGTGTGTACTCCCCACCTTGTGTGTGACCCTTTCTCAACCATATATCTGATGATAGTGGACTTGGGGGCCCTTTTTGGAGATATTTCAACTAGTGCATCGAGTGGTTCTACTCATCCTACCCCTATGGTTTTTTGATAACCCAAATAGTTAAATTTCAATTGTGAAGTTGGACAATACAAATTACTTGGATTGGGCTCATTCTGTGAGCTTTCCTTACGGAGTAGGGCAAAGCTTAGGTATGTCACAGGTACCATTAAAGCTCCTAACCCAAATGACCCATCATATCCAAAATGGGAGACTGAAAACTCCACTGCTATGACATGGCTGATTTTTTCTATGAAACTTGAGATTGGAAGAAGGTTTATGAGGAAAGACTGCCAAGGATATTTGGGACAGTGTTACTAAAACTTTTGACCATGTGGGTGACTTAGCTGAAGTTTAACAACTACTCCAAAAGGTCATTGCCATGAAGCAAGGGGATAGGACCATTTCTGAGTACTACAACACTGTCATTAGTCTCTGGGAAGAGTATGATCACTATAGGGACCTCCAATTGTCCAATCCTGAAGATGAAGCTAAGGTTTATCGAATACTTGAAAATGAACTTGTTCTTATCTTACTTGGTGGTTTGAATCCCTAGTATGAGTCAATCCGGATATAAATTTTGTGCCAGTCTCCTCTTCCATTCCTTGATAAAGTGTGTAGCTATCTACAGAGTGAGGAGACTTGGTGGGTGGCCATGGAACTTGCCCCCCTCTTGAGCGGTCAACTCTTACTACTAGCTCTCAGAGAGATTGGCGTGGTGGTGGTAGAGGTCAAGGGCCACCTCGTGGATATGACAGACAATGTGATAATTGTGAAAAATTTGGGCACCCCAAAGAGAGATGCTGGGTTTTTCATGGTCGTCCTCCTGGCATGCGTGGTGGATCTAGTGGTGCTCGTGGTGGACGTAGTAAAGGGGGAGCTAGAGCCACAGTGTTCAGATTGAGACTGATACTACAGGGTTTGCTTCTAGCATACAAGCAGAGCACAATTCCCTTACTAGGGAGGATATTGTAGCATTCCGCAGGGTCATCACAACTGGAGGGCTCATCATCTTCTTCTCTTATAATGCCAGATTCCTCAGCTTTAGCCTTGCAGGTTTCCTCATCTACTCCTTCTATAGCTCCATCTTGGGTTATTGATTCTGGTGCTATGGATTATATGATTGGTACGTCCCATTGTTATGATACATACTCTATTTGTTCCGATAGAGATAAGGTTAGGGTTGCTGATGGCTCACTTTCCTCTATTTCTGGTAAAGGTAGTATTCTTGTTACTTCTTCCATTTTACTTGATTCTATTCTTCACGTTCCTAACCTTGCCACTAATCTCTTATTTGTGAGTCACCTAACAAAATCCATATTTTTTCCTTCTCATCGTCTCTTTCAGGATTTGATGACAAAGAGGATTATTGACAGTGAGCGTGAGGAGAAAGGGCTCTACTTACTTGAACCTCAATCACCTTTTTTGGGTACAACTCAATCCTATGTATGTGGACGTACTGATAGCA
This sequence comes from Macadamia integrifolia, assembly GCF_013358625.1. NCBI lineage: Eukaryota > Viridiplantae > Streptophyta > Magnoliopsida > Proteales > Proteaceae > Macadamia > Macadamia integrifolia. The sequence goes on from NW_024868097.1 coordinate 227,214, forward strand.
GTTCTGTGGATTCTGTGATGTTGTGGTACCAATGTTTAGGACATCCATCTTTTGTTATTATGAGGAAACAATTATCTCATTTATTTACTTCTTTTCCTAGTTCTCATGTCTTTCATTGTGGACCATGTATTTTTTTCTAAACATTGTCGTTTTTCTTATCCTTATCATGGTAATAGATCTACTATTCCTTTTCACATTGTGCACTCTGATGTTTGGGGGCCTTCTATTACTACCTCTTTATTTGGTTTTTGCTACTTTGTTTCATTTGTTAATGATTTTTCCCGTGCTACTTGGACTATTCTGATGAAGCATAAGAGTGATGTGTATGATGCCTTTAAAATTTTTATCATATGATATGTACATAGTTTGACACCAAGATTAAAATTGTTTGTTCTGACAAAGGGGGGAGTATAGGTATGGTGGTCTTCAAGACTTTTTTACGGATTATAGCATTATCCATCAACTAGCTTTTGTCAACACACCCCAACAAAATGGGGCAGCTGAGAGGAAAAACCGCCATTTGATGGAAGTCAGTAGGAATCTTCTCTTTGGAATGCATGTGCCTAAAAATTTTTAGTCTGATGCTCTTCTTACTACTATTTTTTTGATCAACCGTATGCCAACAAAACTTCTTGGCTCCAAAACTCCCTTGGACACCTTGTCTCCTTAGTCTTCTTCTTTCTCTCTTCCCCTCCAAAGTATTTGGGTGTATCTGTTATGTCCATATTAATGAGTCTTCTTGGACTAAACTAGACCCCAAGGCTCTTAAATGTATCTTTCGTGGCTATTCTTCCACTAACAAAGGTTACAAATGGTTCCTTCTTTAGACGAAGGCTTCTTTCTAAAGATGTCACATTCCTTGAGTCTACACCTTTTTTTGCACCCCATAGTATCCTTTTCAGGGGGAGAATAATGGGAGTGACAAGGCTATTGATGAAATCCATTTTCTTTCCCCATTGCTTATTTCTCCTTTTATGCTTGACATTGGGAAACACAAAGAGATGGATATTATTGATGCTAGGGATCAATCACGAGGTAATTCAAGTTCAAGTAATGAAAAGGTGGACATTATGTACACAAGGAGGAGCAAGAAGACCTGCCAAAAGTCCTCTTTGAATCCAGACCTTGAGATCCACCCTCCTCAATCAGGTAACATCCTTTCTTCCTCATCTGAGTTAGATCTTCCTACTAGGAAGGGAAAGAGAGCTTATACTAATCCTGTAGCTCAGTTTGTTTGCTATGACTCTCTTTCCCCTACAAGTGTTGCATTTACTATTTCTCTGCCATCTGTTTCTATTCCCAAGAATGTTTTTGAAGCTATGTTTGACCTTAAGTGGAAGTGCCATGATTGAGGAAATGATGGCCCTCGAGAAAAATTGTACCTTGAAATTGGTTGACCTTCCCAGGGGGAGAACTCCAGTTGGATGCAGGTGGGTCTACACAATCAAGTACCGGTCAGATGATACTATTGAGAGGTACAAGGCAATGTTGGTGGCAAAAGGATACAGTCAAGTGTATGGGATTGACTATCAGGAGACATTTGCTCCTGTGGCTAACTATAACACCATAAGGGCCCTTTTATCTTTGGTAGCAAGTAAGGATTGGCTATTGTATCAATTGGATGTGAAGAATGCCTTCCTAGATGGCGATTTAGAAGAGGTGTATATGCAAACTACTCTTGGCTTTTAGTTCCCTTCAGCTGTAGGAAAGATTGTCTTTTTAAGAAGGCTCTGTATGGTCTTAAGCAATCTCCAAAGGCCTGGTTTGAAAGGTTCAGACAAGCCATTCTGAAGAATGGCTATTCCCAAAGTCAGGCTGACCACAATCTGTTCACTAAGTGTGGTAATGGCACCATTACAACCCGGATTGTCTATGTTGATGATATTGTGGTAACTGAAGATAACAGAGCTGAGATAGCCAAGCTGAAGAACTACTTAGCCCAACAGTTTGAAATCAAAGATCTGGGACCCTTAAAGTACTTCCTGGGGAATGAAGTGTTTAGATCTAAGAAGGGCATAAGTATATGCCAAGGGAAGTTTATCTTATACTTGTTGAAGGAAACGGCAGTGTTAGGCTGCAAACCTGCAAGTTCTCTTATTGAGCAGAATCATAAGCTAGGGGAAGATTCTGACCCTTCTCTTGTTGACGTAGGGAATATCAGAGACTAGTTGGGAAGCTTATCTATTTGTCCTTGACTCGTCCAGACATTACTTATGCAGTGGGGGTTGTGAGTCAGTTTATGCATGCTCCCAAGAGTGGGAGCATATGTACACCTTTTGTGTGGATTGGAGATCAGCTGGCTGATATCTTCACAAAGGGTCTTTTTCATCATCAATTTAGTTATTTGCTATCCAAGTTGAGAATGTATGATATTTATTCTTCAGCTGAAGGGGGAGTGTTAGAGAGATATTAGTTATGTTGTTCTAAAGGTAGTTTAGGAATTTGTCATGTTATATTTTTTTCCCCCCTTTTTCCCTCCTTAGGGAGGTGTGTGTAATTACTTGTTAGTGAAGTAATATATTGGTGTTAGTGAGATTTACTCACAATACACTATTCCAGCATTCCATCGCTTCTTCTCCTTGCCTCTCTTCTACTTCTTCTTCTTCTTCTCCAACTCTCATCTCATTGTTTTTTCCCATCCATATATTCTAACTGGTGGATCAATTTGTTTGCTTCTACTGCAGATCCTGATCTTAATGGAGATAGGCTAAAACATTGACATATGTTCATGATGATAATTACCTTAGCTGCAGTGTTTTAAAAAATTGGAATCTGCTTGGTTGCATCGTCTGTGGACCATCCCGATTCCCCCTCCCTCCACATTCCTTCTCTCCCTCTTTCTCCAATCTTGTTTTTTGTCTATCCTCTACCCCTTCTCTCTTCCTCGCTACGCAATGGCTTATCTCGCTATATCTGTTTTTGCGTATTACCTAGCAAGCTAAGCTACCATATTCCAGCAATCCAGCCAAGATACAAAACCCTAAATCGATTATGCCTCCGTAATCTATGATTCGGAAGAAAGAGCATGACATCCTTACCTACCAGGCTTACATCAACACTCTCAAGGAATCCACTGAATTCCAGTGAGACGAAAGAGGTAGAAACTTTCTTCCTTTCTCATCCCCTCCTATCCGTACTCTCCCCCCCCCCCCCTTTTCTGCGATCCTGTTTTTGCGTTACAATTTTTGTTTCTTAATTTTTTGAATTCATATTTTGAATTTCTGAATTTCCTGTTTAGGGATACTATCCAATTCGGTTTTGCCTTATAAGTTTTGTGTCTTCATTTATTGAAGATATATTTTGGATGTCTGAATTTCTTTGATGAAAACAAGTAAATGGAATCTTTCATATTCTGCTGCTACATGTGATGATGCAGCTTGGCGGATTAAAAGTCCATAATTATTCTCCCTTAAGGTAAACTAAAAAATATTCCAGGTGTAACCATAAACTGTGGGCTCTCTAATATTTTGTTATTGATTTGTTTGAGACTTCTTGAACGTGAATCAACCCATTATATGTGTTATTCATCCTTGTAATTGATCAAGTTTATATGATAAATTAGAAGCAGATAAGTTTACATTGATCCTTTTGTCTTACTCGAATAATATGTGTAGCCATACTTTGTTTCTTACAAAATCCATTTTTGGGATGGCAGTTAAAAGAAAATATGGAGGAGTTCCATGGGTATATTTTATGCTTAACAAAGGGTGTATTCTGCTTAGCAATTCTCTGTCTTTTTAAGCTCACTTGGCATGTTGTGTTCTGTAACAATGTGCAACCCTAACACCCAGCAACCACCACAAGAGAAGAGAAGAAGAGAGAAGAAGAGAAGAAGGAAAGAACCGAGAGTGCTAGTTCACAGAATCGTGAACTGCGGTCTCCCTTGCTTTCTTATTTATAATGACCAAGTACAAGACATAAAAAAAGGAAACTACTAATTAGGAAACTATCCTAATTAGGAAACAAGGGAAAATAGGAAACTAAAAACAAATCAGAAAAGTATCTTCTATAATATCACCTAACTCCAAGTAGCGTGGAGGCAAGAGAGGCATCTAAGTGATGCCACCGACCCCCACATGAGACTTTTGTACCCCCATGCTACAAAGGGTCCATTCTTCAACATGTTCCAATATCTTTTTTGGGACTTTAATATGCCACTAACCAGTTTGTATTCAGAAGTGTCCGCTCATGGCATTGTAAGCTCAAGGACAGTTGAATACATACTCAACATTAGCTCAAGGTAAATCAAGGGGAAGACCCCACACTTGCCAAAACATTTGTGATGGGTATAATTAAAATTTCTCCAACTGTTTTCTAGTTTTGACTGGTTGTGGCTTCTACAAAAATTAGACATGTGGAGGGAAAAATGGAATAGGAATGGCGATGGATCCATTTTAGAGGAATGGTGGAATCAGTAGGTTGAAAAGAATATTGAAGTCGGAGAAAAAAAAAAAAAGTACAGGTGAGACCACTTCTCAGTTCTCACTCATCTTTGCAATTCTTCCAATGAGTGATGCTAATCCTTCTTTACTGCCCGACAGGTCAACAGTTTAAACTTTCAAAAGTCTTCTAAGGCTCAGGCTTGTGTAGTTGTAGATGCCTAGATGGATTTTGAGGCAACTACATTAGAAATAAGTGTAGGTTCTTAACTATGCCATTTCCAATTCTTTGGATAATTGGGTATTCTTCCTTTTTTTCCCCCCCCCCTCTGATGGTAGTAGGTATGTTTCAGTTAACTTTCTATTCCTTGAACAGCAGTGATAGTTTGGCACTTGCCATATATTATCAAAGTTTGAAGGCCTAACATCTTCCATTATTTTAAATATATTTGAATATGTTCTGCCTAATTGTGTGATATTTTAAGCACTTACAGCTTCAATCATTGATTCTCACTTCTCTCTGCCACTTTCTTATGAATTAAGAAAATAAGAATTTAAATAAAAGTTTATGATGTTGAAAATAACAGAAACCAAAACAAATAATTGAAATAAGAATTAAGAAAAGCCTCCTCCCATTATTGAACTGGTTGGCACTGTACAGCAACTCCATGGTTCTCAAAAGAAAAAAAAAAAAAATAAAACGATGTATTAACCCTGTTGTTTGTAACAATTACTATATCTTCCTTCATGAGTTTACAGATTGGTATAATCTATTGCTTTCTTTGTCTAGAAGACGTGTTGTTATGTTTGTTGTTTGATATTAGTTGTGGTTTTGGGTTTGAGTAACGACCCTGTCCTCTTTTTGAGGAGTTTCTGTTCCCTGTCTGTCCACATTCTTCATCCATAGTGATGGCTATCCAATGTCGTCCAGGATAATCTTCCCCACACGTCGAGGCAAAAGTGCCTTCAGAATTTGGTGATTTAAGGTTAGGTCTCAACAACCTAACCCCAGGCAGGATCACTAATCAGCTCACAGTAAGCACTGGCTGTAGATCGGATAGCAGAACATAAACTCAACTGACAACATAGATAACACTTAAACGGTCTCTTGTAAAGTGCCTTCAGAATTTGATGATGTAAGGGTAGGTCTCAACAACCTAACCCCAGGTAGGATCAGTAATCAACTCACTATAAGCACTGACTGGACATCGGATAGCAGAACATAAAAACTCAACTGACAGCACTATAAATAACACTTAGACGGTCTCTTGTGAATGCTAAAAAGGCCCAACAACAGCAGGAATAAGCCTACGAAAGTCAGAGCAGTAACAAAGGAATACCCGTAGCTGCATGTCACAGATTAAATCAAATCTCAGGAAAATATGACAGTAATCAGAGCTCAAATAACCAACCCATAGTTGTGGCTCAAATCCCTATCGAATCTAGGACTCAATGAGAGGTAACAAACCCAGAAATATCAGACTATGATTCTGGAGACCTCTTATTACCCCAGCTCTTGAATTTAGGTCACAATAAGGAGATTTTGATAACTTGATAACCAGGCCACAAGAAGCCTTGATCTCCTGGTCGAGTGGCCAAAAAAGATGCGCTTTAGATAACCAGCCAGTAGGGATATCTGGTATTTCTTGATCAAGGCAAGAAAAAGGAAACTTTTGGAGAATCTACAAGAACTGAGGTTACAAGTGATGTAGATTGCCATCATGGGCTACAATACCACAGGAGGAAGAAGCAGCCACCAAACCAGCCTTTGGGCTGAGTTTGACCCACCCCTATGCTGGACCGAGCCAGCATAGGAAACCCTTTAATTTCCTTGCTTTTAGTGGTTGCTTATACTTTTAGAAAGTCCCTAGTAGATGCTATTATGTTTCTTAAATTGGAAGATAGAGGCAATTTCTATTTTGCATTAGTTTCTAATTTGAGTTAAGTTTCTATTTTGCAATTTCAGACCTCTATATAAAGAGAGCCTGCTGTAGACATAAATCAGTTTTGAATTAATGAAGTTTGCTGCAGCTATTGCTTGCTCCCTCTCCCGAGAAAGGAAGACAAACAACTGAGATAGCTGTGGGTGAGATGCTTAGGTTGAGATAGCCAATCCCTCCCACATCTATCTTGTTTATCATCTTCTTTCTTTTCTTATTCTAGTTTCTGTTATTGTTTACTGTGAGAGGAGTGATTGTGAGGTAAAACTAAACGTATCTGAAAACCAGCCAAGGATTGAAGCCTGTTGAAGAGCAGCTCAACCCTCAAGGCCGACTGCAGCTTGTTAGGGTGTTGAGTCCAGTTGGCTGGGCCCATTCTCCTATTCTGTCCAGCAACTTCGAATGCCCTTTGGAGGGTTCAAAGGTCACTTCAAGGGAGGCACTTAACCAGGTTTCTGCCTCTGATACCCAGCCAAATTTCAACCACAAGTCTTTCTCCCTGTTCTGGCCAAAACCCAGTTCTGCCGGGGAATTGTTAGCTGTTGTTGGTTTTTTGTTGCTGGGTTATTTTCTGCTGCTACAAGTAGTTTCCTGGGTTATTTCTGGTTCCTTTGGGACAGGTTTTGTAACGACCCCAAATCTGATCGAGGAGTTTGGTCATTGGCGGTCCAAGTTCGATTTCATTTTAGGGAATGAACCGGTATGGAGTTCCACAAACCATGGGAATAAACAAATAAAATAAATAAAAAGATGTAATTAATTCATAGAAATGTGCAGCGAAAGTCTTAAATAATAAATAACAAAATAAAAAACACTTCCCCCATAGGAAAGTTTTAAATGAAATGACATTAAAGGTCAAATAAGCCTTACAAAAGACTTTAAAGAAATTGCTAAAGAAAATAGAATCATCAAGAAACTAGAAATAGCCTCCACCCAAGTCAAAGCCACCTTCATCTTTGTTAGACCATAGGTATGCAATAGGCTCTTCATCTCCCTCTCCATGAATCTCAATCCCATCATTTGAAATATTGTAAGGGGTAAGCTTAGTAAATGGCGGAAATCACAATTTACACAAGTTTGAAAACAAAAGGAATAAAGTTTTCTTTTTTAAATGAAATGTGAACTATTGTGAAAGTAAAGAAAAATTTAACAAGTCATTCAAACAATAATAAATATCACAAATCATGATTAATGAAATTTAATACCACCGTCTTGTACCGTACTACGGCTTACACCGTACTGTGACCTTGATCGATGTGTTAACCCATGCACATAATTTATAATCTCAATAATAGTTCAAACATATGGGAATGACATGTGCCCCCATACCGTACTATGGCTCACACCGTACTGTGACCATGATCCACATCCATCCCATATGCAAGATACTACAATCACACCATTGGTTTTTGTAAGTCGTAAAACACACTCTATCGTCCCGTACGGTACTACGGCTCACACCGTTCTGTGACCTTGATCGATAGTGAAGTTTTTGCACAAACAAAATGTGCTCAATGAAAGCATACATCATCCAAAAATCCAGATAGGGACATAATGTAACAATCACAAATCTGAAAAAAAATGAAGTAAATATAAATCAGAATTTCTAATATGCTTTCAGAAATGCTAAACCCAATAAAAAGATAAAAATTTCAAGAGAAATAAATTTACAATTCTAAGAAAAAAAATAAATCATTTAATATATAAACATGCAAATTAATTTTCTATATCACATATTGATAATTATAAAAAAAAAAAAACCATGTGTAGAGAGTGAATTAAATCACTTATTAAAAATTTTCACAGAAGGCAAAAAAAAACCTTTAGATATAAGGTCTTGAACGAACGTCTCCCTCCTAATCAAGCAAAGTCAAGGGAAGGGGGGTTGAACCTTTCTTCTTCTTCTTCTCTTTGTCACTTGAATCACCAAGAGAGGGGAAAAATATGGGGGTGTCCCACTCTCTCTCTCTCTCTCTCTCTCTTTCTCTTTTCAAAATGTGTAGCCTTGTGAGAGGTTGCCAACCTACCCTCTTCTCTTTTTATTTCCCAAGCTCTCTTCCTAATTCAAAAAAGGAATGAAATCTTTAAGGGCCAATCAGCTTTCCCTTGTCAATTTGCTTAGCAAGGCTAATAGAAGATGCCAAAACTATTGCCCACATGCCCCTTGATTATGCAATTTGCCCCCCCTTGATTTGAGTCTTATAAGAAAGGGAAAAAGGATAATCCATTTACCCCCTTGATTTGATAATTTGTCCCCTTTGATTTGAATCTCATAAAGAAGGGAAAAAAAATCACTAAGTTAATATAATTAACTATATATTAATCTAGGTGTCAAATCATAATTGCAGGAATTTGAATAATTAGTATAATAGGTAGGGTGGTTTGAAAATCAACTCTAAGTATATAAACCAAATAAGGAAATAACGTGAGGAGGGGAAATAAAATACCATATTTAATATGGTTTATTATATGCAAGTAATTATAAGGCAAAAATAGGAGTTTCTATAAGTGACTGACAACAAAAAAGGCAACTATGCCTCACCATATAGTTACCATAAAAGGTATGAGTCTAAAAAAAGAATTTACAATTCAAAAACATTTAAAAACTTACCAAAAATAGAGCGGTGACAAAGCCAAAGAATCTTGGACTTTGGTCAACAAGTTTACGTTTTGACCGCCATGTCATCTATTAGAAACATTGACTTTGACTACCCCGTCATCAGCTGACTCATCACTTAAGGTCAGGGTTGGACTAAGTCAAAGAAAAATAAGGGAATTACAGTCCTCCCTCCTTATAGAAATTCCATCCCAAAATTTAAAAGTTCTCTAGAGAAAAATAAGTTACCTCAAGATCCATAGCTTGAATCCTATCTTCCTCTCTTCCCTCGATTGCTACAGATCCTAAGTCGCTAGTATCTGTTAAGGTATGACACACTTAGACTTAGCTTAGCCTGAGCGTAACAGTAATTTAAGGTATGTACTTAGGTTCAAAGTTTACCTGGTTCACTAAATAGTTGTGGATATCTGGCCCTGCATATCCTCTTCTAGTTCCCACGAAGCTTCAGTAGTACCGTGGTGTGTCTAGAGAATTTTCACATACGGAATAATACGTCTTTGTAGCAGTTGGTCTTTGCGGTCCATGATTTGTATAGTTGACTCTATAAGTTAGATTGGTGTCCAATTGCAATGATTTATAACTCAAGCTATGTGATGGGTTTGCTACATAATTCCGTAGTAAAGACATGGAAAACATCATGTACTCTAGATAGAGCGGGTGGTAGAGCAAGCTGTTATGCCATAGTTCCAACCTTCTTCAAGATTGTAAAAGGTCCGATAAATCGGGGACTCAACTTGCCTTTCTTCCTAAATCTGACTATTCCTTTCATCGGTGCGATCTTCAAGAACACATTATGGCCCTCAGAAAATTTCAGTTCTCTCCTTTTAGTGTCAGCATAGCTTTTCTGTCTGCCTTGGGCTGCCTTGATCCTCAACCGAATAAGTTGGACTTTCTCTTGTGACTCATTGATTAAGTCAGGCTTGGTCAACTTCTTTTCCCCAACCTCATCCCAAAACAAGGGTGAGTGACATTTCCTCCCATACAAGGCTTCATGAGAAGCCATTCCAATGGTCGCTTGAAAGCTGCTGTTATAACCGAACTCGAACAAAGGAAGATGCTTCTCCCAACTGCCCTTCAGGTCTAAAGCACAGGCCCGAAGCATGTCTTCAATGATTTGATTTAACCTCTCTGTCTATCCGTCTGTTTGAAGATGAAAAACAGTGCTAAACTTCAACTCCATTCCCATAGCCTCTTGCACCCCTTTCTAGAATTGAGAGGTGAATCTGGCATCTCTTTCCGATACAATTTATAAGGGTACTCCATGTAAGCGTAATACCTGATCAACATACAATTGAGTCATTGTCTCCATGGTATACCTCATGGAATAGGCAATAAAATGAGCGGATTTAGTTAGACGATCCACCATAATGGCAATAAAATGAGCCGATTTAGTTAGACGATCCACCATAACCCATATAACATCATGACCTTTTGGAGTCTTGGGCAATGCAGTGATAAAATCCATTCCGTTGGAGTCCCATTTCCACTGTGGAATGTCTAATGGTTTCAGGAGTCCAGAAGGTCGTTGATGTTCAGCCTTCACTTGTTGACAAGTCAAGCATTTACTAACAAAGTTGGCAACATCTCTCTTTATATTGTCCCACTAATATCATTTCTTTCGGATCACGATACATCTTGGTGCTCCCAGGGTAAATGGAGTAAGGTGTGCTATGAGCTTCGGTCAGAATCATCATTCTTATATCTTCATCGGTGGGTACACATAGTCGTTCACCTATGCTGATGATGCCATCCGTGACTATATTGAATGGTGTGACCTCTTCCTGAATCGCTTGCCTAACTTTGGTTAATCTCTTATCCTTCAATTAACCCTCTTTGATTTGGTCCATTAAAGACGATTCTTCGATAACCAAGTGGCAAAATAAGGCCTTAGGTCTACCAACAATCAGGCCCAATTTGAAGTCATCAATCTCTTCTTTCAACTTCGCTTGTTCAGTCAACAGAGCTGCGGACATCCCCTGTGGTTTCCTATTGAGTGCATCGGCAACCACATTAGCCTTTCCTGGATGATATAGGATGTTGTAGTCGTAGTCCTTGATCAATTCTAGCCATCGACGCTTCCTCATGTTCAACTCCCTCTAAGTGAATGTATTTGAGGCCTTTGTGATCCATGTATATCTCACACCTCTCACCACCCAAGTAGGGCCTCCAAATCTTCAGTGCAAATACTTCTGCCGCTAACTCCAAGTCATGAGTAGGGTAATTAGTCTTATAGTCTTTGAGTTGCCTAGAAGCGTAAGCTATAACCCTTCCGTGCTGCATCAGCACACAACTCAAACCTCTCAAGGACGCATCGCTATAGATCACCATTCCACCTGTCCCTTCAGGTAAGGTTAGGATATGCGCAGTCACCAACTTCTTCTTCAGCTCCTCAAAGGCTTTATTACATGCTTCCGTCTAGATAAACTTTGTCCCTTTTCTGGTCAAAGCGGTTAATGGTATGGCAATGCTAGAGAAGGCTTCAATAAATCTTTTGTAATATCCGACCATTCCTAAAAAGCTTCGAATCTCCATCACTGAGGTGGGTATAGCCCATTCGGTTACCGCCTTGACTTTTGCAGGATCTACTGAAATTCCCTCTCCAGAGATCACATGACCTAAGAACATCACTTGATCGAGCCAGAAGTCGCACTTACTTAGCTTGGCATATAATTGCTTCTCTTGCAACTTTCGTAGTGTGATCTCCAAGTGTTTAGCATGGTCCTCCTTGTTTTGGGAATAGATCAGGATGTCGTCAATGAATACTATAAAAAAATGATCCAAGTAATCATGAAAGACACGATTCATGAGGTCCATGAATGCGATTGGTGCATTGGTTAAACCGAACGGCATAACTACGAACTTATAATATCCATAGCGTGTTTTGAACACCGTTTTTGGTATGTCTTCCTTCCTCACTCGAAGTTGATGGTACCCGGAACGCAGATCTATTTTAGAGAATACGCTCGCCCCTTGCAATTGATAAAAAAGATCATCAATTCTGGGCAACGGGTATCTGTTATTTATTGTGACCTTATTCAGCTCACGGTAGTCAATACACAACCGCATGGTCCCGTCTTTCTTCTTCACGAATAGGACTAGTGCACCCCATGGCGATACACTCGGTCTGATGTATCCCTTCTCTAACAGTTCTTGCAGTTGCTCCTTCAATTCCCTCAATTCTGCTAGAGCCATCTAGTAGGGTGCCTTTGAGATTGGTGCCGTACTGAGGATCAGGTCTATTGAGAATTCAACTTCCCTTTTTGGTGGTACACCATCGAGGTCCTCTGGGAAGACATCGGGGAAGTCCTTGACTATCTCTATATCCTCTGTCTTGATTTCCTTATTTTCCTCCATTATAACCACTAGGAATCCTTGACATCCCTGAATGAGTAGCTTCCTTGCCTTCATGGATGAAATAATAGGCAAGGTTGGTTTGCCTTTCTTCACCTCGGAGAATTTAAATTCTTTCCTAGTTTCGGCTTTAAACAAGATTTCCTTCTCACGACATAATATTGTTGCCATATGAGTGGATAGCCAATCCATGCCAAAAATTACGTCCAAGTCTTTCATCTCTAGCAGTACCAGGTCTGCCATTAGAGTTTTTGTTCCTACTTGGATAGGGTAAAATGCATACATTTTGTCGGCAATTAAAATCTCTCCTGAATACCCCTGATTTTTCTTTGACTTAGTCCAATCCCGACCTAAAGTGATGAGTCAGCTGATGACGGGCAGTCAAAGTCAATGTTTGTAATGGATGACGTGGCGGTCAAAATGTAAACTTCTTGACCAAAGTCCAAGATTCTTTGGCCTTGTCACCGCTCTATTTTTGGTAAGTTTTTAAATGTTTTTAAATTGCAAAATTCCTTTTTTAGACTCATACCTCTTATGGTAACTGTGTGGTGAGGCATAACTGCCTTTTTGGTTGTTGGTCACTTATAGATATTCCTATTTTTGCCTTACAATTACTTGCTTATTATAAATCATATTAAATATGGTATTTTATCTCCCCACCTCACGTTATTTCCTTATTTGGTTTCTATATTTATGGTTGTTTTTCAAACCACCCTACTTATTATGCTAATTATTCAAATTCCTGCAATTATGATTTGACACCTAGATTAATATACTGTTAATTATACTAACTTAGTGATTTAATTTTTTTCCCCTTCCTTGTGAGATTCAAATCAAGGGGGACAAATTATCAAATCAAAGGGGGTAAATTGATTATACTTTTTCCCTTCCTTATAAGACTCAAATCAAGGGGGGACAAATGATCAAATCAAGGGGGAAAAATTGCATAATCAATGGGCATGTGGGCAACAGTTTTGGCATCTCCTCTTAGCCTTGCTGAGCAAATTGACAAGGGGGAAAGCTGATTGGCCCTTAACGATTTTATTCCTTCTTTGAATTAGGAAGAGAGCTTGGGAAATAAAATGAGAAGAGGGTAGGTTGGCAGTCTCTCACAAGGCTGTAGATTTTGGAGAGAGAGAGAGAGAGACACCCATCTTTTCCCCTCTCTTGGTGATTTAAGTGAGAAAGAGAAGAAGAAGAAGAAGAAGAAGAAGGAAGGTTCAACCCTTTCCCTTGGCTTCGCTTGATTAGGAGGGAGATGATGAGCACATTTATGTGTGAAATCTAGGGTAGTAAAACATGTATTTTACATATTTAGAATAGAGCTACCTTGGGTTTTACTCTCTTTTTGCAGGCTTTATATTTTCAAGGCCTTAAAGATTATCGGGCGCTATATCTTCAATTTTACACGTAAAGAGGTCCTATTTCTTTCCATGGTTGCGAAGAGGACGAAATTCTGAGCAAGATGGACGTGTTCAATTAAAAGTACACATTCGTTTGGTCACCCGTACAAATGATTATTCTTTTCGGGTCAGAAAAAGAATAATGGATCAGAACTGAACCGAGATGCAGAACCAGCCCATTTGCAATTGTCCCAGAGGTACAAGGAATACTCCAAATGCCAACAAGGATTGATGGACCACATCCTTAAGTGATTAAAGATTTGTTTTTGGTAACAACAACTACCTAGCTTAGTTGGTGAGCTATGGTGTACAAAATTCTCTTGCTCACCAAGAGGTCTCAAGTTCGAATCTTATGGTTGTTTTTTTTAGAAGATTTTGTTGAAGATTTTCTGCTTTTCACTCACTTAAAGCACTAAGGGCATGGAGGGGATTTCCACATCAAATTAGAAGCAAGCAAAATCGTGGAAGCAAGAAGAGAAGAAAAAAAAAAAGGGAAAGAAAAAAAAAGGGAGAACCAAAGATTGTCCAA